>NW_017300081.1:361805-388347 GCF_001594075.2 Trachymyrmex cornetzi | reverse complement strand
CCCCCTCCCCCTCTCTCCCTGCCGCCGCTTCCCCCCTGTTTGTCCGTAATTACAGGGCCAAACTGCTCTCCGTGGCATCCCCTTCTATCTCCCGGGCCTCTCCCGTTCGAAGAGATGCCACCCGCTAGTCTCCTTTACGTCTCCTTCGTCTCCTTCCATGATAATGCTCCACCTTTTCCTTTTCCTCCTCCCCGTCGCTATACCCTCTCGTGCGCTGTCGATACGCGATCATCTTGATAAATGTCAACCGTTGTGTAATTTATCAATTTGTAAATATAATGTACCTCTAAAATTATCGAATAATATTTCACAAGACTACATTTCCCATCAAGTATCTTGTAATGAGTTTTTCTCGTTGTTAATAATAAATTCGAGAGAAACTGCGATTTATTGCAACTTTTCCATCTTAAATATCTCGATAATTAAATATATAAGATTACAATTATCTTTATAATAATATATATTTATGTTTAAACGAATATATGAATATAATCGGTTAAGTTTAGTGTATACTTTTAGAAGTTTAGCTTATCATAAATCTTCATTTTCAGTTGAGAAACATTAATCCTGAAAATCTTAATTAAGCAAAAATTACCTTCTCATATTCGCTAAAGAAATTGTTATTAAAATTGAAGTTGGCGGTTCTAAGACATCCTATAGCTCTTACTTACAATCTAGCTAATTTTCCAGCTATTAAATAATCCATATTTACGTGTTACCTTGATTTGTCACGCAAGATTAATCCGCATGCGATTAAAATTACTAGGATGCGCCAATGTAACGAATCATAATTTATTTACTCGGTAATAAAATTACAGAGAAACCTTTTCGCATCTCGGGTCTCTCTCGTTATGAGATGCTTCGTGGTACTCTTCTTCCGGTCTCTTCTCAGTATTACCTTCTTTTTTCACTACTCTTATTTGACTCCGTTCAAATTATGGAAAGATAAAACTCAGTATGCCGCGAAGTAATCGAGACGGATGAATTTCACCTGCTGGATGTAATATTGTTGTCATTACCGCTTAACGATTCTATTTGCATTTATCGTGCACGCTCTTGTGGCTAAGATTGTAACACAAATTTTGACGAATCGAGACGGAACGAGAACGATAATCATAATCCCCCACTTCCGTACGAATATTATATTAAGCAATAAAAAATATCCGTGGAAAATGTAGTTCACGAACCGTCCGTGATTTTGCTTGCTTTTCGCGTCCGTAATTGCAAAGTGAAACTTTTGATGGCTTTTTATCGCGGGTCTTGTTTTTCTTTCTGGTCGTCTCCCGCTAGTTTTCGTATTTTCTCCTTGGCGCTTGATTTCCTTTGCTTCTCGACGCGTGTCGATCGTACCCGACGTTACGCCGTCGTAAAATTTAAAAAAGCATCCACTCTTGCCGAACACACAACGTAGCAGGGGAGCGATATTTTCTGATGATATAGTGCCGGTAAATTTACGAGGAAGCGTGCTGCGATTATGAAAACCGGATTGGCCGCGTGACAAAGTTGTATGCCCGTGTGTTACAGCCGGTGGTAATTACTTTTACATTGGCAAATAATTCCACACGTTTTTATCATCATCTTCGGCCCTACGTTATTCCAGACAACGTGTTAATTTTGTATTTCACCTCGTAAAATTCGTTTTTATCATTAAAGAATTCGTGTCTGTTACAATGATATATAAATGGACATACGAAAGAATTGAAATAGTCGACTTTAAATTGAAAATTATAAGAAGGTCATATATATATTATATAATACCTAAAATATTTTCCAACAAAAGAAAATATCATCCAATAAATAAAAATAATTCACGGGCTTTCAAAAAATATTTCAAATATAATTAATAATAAAAAAAGACAACCGAGAGCAAACACCGTAGCAGTTATTGTCAGCGTATATAAATTTTAATAGTTACAAAGTTTATTTAGTCCATTGTACATTCTTTTGCAATGTCTGCTTTCAACCGCCTTTTTTTATCATTAATTTTATTTAACAAAAAATATCATATAAAATTAAAATTTAGAATAACAATTTTTGCTGACACACGCCAATGTGGTAACTTAATTAAATTAAACAAGATAAATTGCAAAATCCAAAAGTATTATCTCACGAGATCAATGTCTCATCTGCTTAATGCAAGCAATATCCATCGGCTGGTAATATCAATGCTAACTATAACTGAAATTTAGCGAAACGAGTAGGACAAACTTCGTTGGAGCCCTACATCATCTTGACGGTTTCTGTTAAGACTTCCACCTCGTTCACTTTGCGGTCTACTTCGACCTACTTTCAGCTGTAGTTCCTGCTCGAGTGCCACGATAGTCACGAAACCGACGGCGAAATTTTAATATTTTATATGCTAACCAAACGTACTTAAGAAATGCGTTGATTCGCCAAACTCTGGCTATTTGCCAGAGTGCACGAGAAAAATACTAATTACCCGAGAGAAAATAATGAAACGCAAGTGACGCGAACTTTTCAAAAAGTTCCATGTAATACTACACCTTACATACTAAATATCTTGGCAGTTTGCTTTGAATATTTCGCTTGGCACAGTTAGTTGGCAAGTAACTAAGCCAGGAGACGTTTATTTTTGCACTTCATAGTGCAATAACTCACGGCCAGTGTAGCGCCACGGTGCAATTTAACCCGCATAAGCGCAAACGGCGCCGGAATCACTGTTGCGATCTTCCTTGCTCGCAGAATATATCGCGCTTATCCGTTTCGAGCCGAAAACGAACCTAACGAATGAAAGAGTGCGATTTATTCGCGAAGCTGCAATGCCGTCCGTTGTCTCGTCGGCTCTCTCTCTCTCTCTCTCTCTCGACTCTCACGCCGAGAAAATCAATCCCGCGGGAGGGATCGCGTACTGGCGACTGCGAAATTAAAAATTTAGATGCCCGAGAACATCCGAGAGTTTTTCGTTAAAGAAAAATTCGCGTCTACGATGAGAAAATAGGGTACTAAATTCACCTAGGTACGACGTATGAGATTGGACGCGGATAGACAAGAAGTGAAGAGTTATTGTAAATTTCTAATTTTGAAAATATTGAGTATTAACATTAAATATTATTTTTTTAAGAAATCAATCTCCTTATTATCAAACTTTTTACTTTCATAATAATATGAAAATAAGCCATATTTTTCAATTAAAATTTCTATTAGATATTGTTCGTTTCGAAAATAGTCACAGTTTTCTTGAATTCATTTTATGTTGGAAAGAAATGAGAGAGAAAATTTCTCATTTCTTTTCAACATAAAATATCTTTCTATTCCTGTGAATTTTCACTAAAGAAAACTCAATTTAAGTTTGTCAAAAGATCCATCCTTAAAAACATTTAAATCTAAACTCTATGTTTGAAATATTTATAAACGTTAAGTATAATATAAACATTAAGTATAATATTATATGTCATAAAGATATTTAAGAATCGACCTAGTTTTCAGAAAAGACTTCGTTATAACTCCTCGTTCATAACAGAATGGATGAGTAAGAAGGGACGAGTTCTAGGTTGAATTCCTGGACGCACAACACGAAGCATCATGTGACTATACACATGTGCGCGACGAGCCAGGCGGTGAATTGCCGAATTACATGTCTCTCATTTGAATAAACATAGTGCGCGACAGAGGATCGTGGAGGAAAAAAATGACGTAACGGGCTGACAGATAGAGGGAGGCGTTAGACGTTGTAAAAGGTTACACATAAACAAAAAAAAAAAAAAAGAGTACGTACGCACGCGTGACTAGAGATACGAGCGATATTTAGCCCTCGAGCAACGTATTTCTGTCGTGGGCTAATGTAAATAGGCGGTATGGCTCGTTCCGTATACACGCATCAACCTCGCTTTTATCTCGCCGTAAACAGCACGAGTTCAAAATACCCATTTAGGAAATTCTATTCACCCGTATCCCTAGAGTCGCGCCAAAGCCGATCGAATTGGATCCGAATCCGAGAGATCCTAGAGAGGAGCGAAATTACGAGATCCACGACTGGCCCAGAGTAGGAGGGATGAGAGATAAGAGGGATGAATTTGTGGAATCTAATGGCATCTGGTGCGCCGCTTCATACCATTTTGGGTTGAAATTTCGGATGCTAATCACTCATCCCGTAATGGAAATTGTAATTACTTTAAACGTTCATGCTTTTGTTCCTATACAAATATCTTTGTATCGGTATCCAATATCGTTACATCTAATTTAGTCAAATTATTTATTTAGTCAAACTTTACCTAAATATTATCTAATTTATCAAGCTTTCTAATATACGGTAATTTATTTTTTCAAATCATCGATAAAGGATTAATATTCTTTTTTGAAGTATAAGTTGTAAATTCTGAAGTAAGCATGTAACATAATTTCCACAATAACTGCGCTCTAATAAATCGATAACTTATCGATTTATTATACTTAGTATAATAAATAGTGTGTGTATATTTATAGTATGTATATAACATATATATATTATTTATATATATTTGTATTTATATTATATATATTTATAATATATTTATATTTATATTTATATTATATTATTTTTTTAGTATATTTATTAATTAGTACTTATCGACGATAAGTACTAATTACATTTAATATTCTAAACTATCGTCATCTTTTTTTGTATAGTCATCCCTAAGGAAACTTTCAGGGCGGCCTCAGTGCCACGGCGATCGATGCTTTGCCAATCGGCCGTGTCGGTTTCTTACTATTTTCTTTATGGTCTCTACCTCGTCGAACCCTCCGCGAACGGAATTCCAACGGTCAATCACGACCGTGCGGCTTCTTACAGCACAGCGAGTCCCTGCAACGAGAAACGCGAATAACGCGCCAATTTCCTTGGACGTTCGGCTTATGGCTCTCTGGGAAAACCTCGCGGACCCGCGGTAAAATCGGCAGCGCTGGGAGAAATTTTACGATGTTACGGGGCGCAGGAAAGCATTTATTATTTGCGGTCTTAGAGAGATCCTCGTTATCCTCGTTACCGTGGCATCGGGGCCATCGTGGTGGACCGGTGAAGAAAGAAGGAAGGTGGAGCTGGTCCGCCGTGTTCGTACGACGAGCAAAGAGGGACAAAGAGGAAGACCGAAGGGAACAGCGGGGAATAAGCGAGAGTAGAAGGACGAAAGAGAAAGAGAAAACAATAAGACGAACAGCGAAACCAGAAGATGAGGAGACGGCGAGGAAGTGGAGAGAAGGAGAAGGCGAACCGAGAAGAAGGACCGAGAAGAGATAGGCACTGGCGGCGGAGTAATAACGGACTGCTCACCATGATTATAGAGCACGAGGCAGCCGGTACGTTGCTTAAATCAACAGAGAACAGAGCCGGAGGTTTCACCTGCCGAATCAATTTTTACCTCGTTCCGAGTCTCCCTCGCCCACTCGTCCATCTCCTCCACCTCCTCCTTTTCCTCCCTTTCTTTATCTCCGCGCTGACCGCGACCAACCGGTTTTCCTGGTCATTGCCTGTTTTTCCTGTCTACCGTCGTCTTCCGCGTTTCTTCCGCGAGGAAGAAGCCATGAGACGCTACCACGATTCAACTGGCTACCTTTGGGCACGTTACGATCGATTGAACACTATCCGTAATTACCGGAACACGTGACTTTTCAATTAAATCCGCGATGGCAGTGACATTAGTAAAATACAGGGATATTTGATCTTTGGACTATTTCCAAATTTTTTTCTGAATCAATCGTTCCTGAGACTTGTACGCGATTTTGCAGTACATATTATTTCTTCATGTCATTATTAAAACAAGAAATAATAACATATACTTTAATAAAAAGTAAATATTTAATGTTTTTTGATATAAAATCTCCACTCGTCGTTACGTATTAATTTTACATCTATAAATATTTCAATTATTGTTTTAAACTACATTTCAAAACGTCTCTCCAAGGAAAATTTTACTTGAAACATATACACGTAACGTATAACGTATATTATATTAAGTAAAATTTTCCTCGGAGAGAACATTTTGGAATGTAGTCTTGAAGAGTAATAATTTATCAAATTAAAATTTAAAGAGTAACATGTAACATCTCCCTAAAACGGCATAAATATTTAAAGTTTTCATTTAATATAATTTATTATCGATTAATAAGTTTTATTTGTTGTTTTAACCGTACTTCTGTATAAAATACTATTAATTACTAATATACTTGATATTATTTTCTAAAGAATTAAAATTTTATAACATTTCCATCGCTTACAATAAACATTAAAAGGAATATATATATGATGTGTTAGATTAAATTATCAACATCAGATAATTAATATATGTTATAAAATGTATATCAGAATTATTATTAATAAAGTATTATTAATGCGTATACTTGTCTTGAATAATATATTCTATTCTATATTCTATATTCGTAGTATCGATAACTAATTAACCTAATAACATAGCTTAGATATTGATTGTTGGAATATAGAGTAGTAAATAGACTGTAAATTTGTGTGTGTGAATAAATAGGTATTATAATCACAAGTGTCATAACCTTTCATGAATATGAAAATCAGCATATACCTATAACAAATAATAAACAAAATCACAAACGCTATAAGTATACCGACTAGAAATAACTTTTCTTAAAAACGAACAGAATTATAGTAAATGTTTAGTTTCTGATTCAATTAACTGGCTTCTTTCTCCCCTTTCAATTCTCACCTTTAACTCTTTTTATTTCGAATCAACTGTGTCCGATTTTGTTATATCGAGGCTTTTCATACGTTTCTATTGCCGAAGGTTCTTTTTATCTATAATTAAAATATCGATTACTCGTTACTTCGCGGAATCAGTTAAATCCTCGACAATGAATTTAATTCATTTCCCTCAAATCATTCACTTTTAAAACCAATCATTGTCTCGACAAAAGTATAAATATATATACTAACTGAAATAAAACTTTGATGGAACAACGAATGGTATAAATAAATAATCAATACGTTTGCATCAAAATTGATGTCGATGTAAATGTGATTTTTCAAAGAGAAAGAGAGTCCTTCGTTCATTCGTCAGTTTCAAGTACATGCTTGACTCAACTTCGATTCGCCGTTTTTTCATTTCTTTGTAAGTTCCTCAAAAAGTCCATCGTAACGCAGCCCGGAAACCGCCATACGTTCCAAGTCATTTTCAAATTTACGAATGACTAGATTATTCAGAGGAGACCGAATGAGCCGGTGGAAGATAAACGCAAAGTTCTCTTCCTTCCTTTTGAGACGCAGCCGTAGGAAAGAGATCGATGTCTTCCGGTTTTTCCCCTCGAGTCTATCCCGCGCCTGCCATATACCGGAGCTGTACGATCGTGGTTGGGTTTATGCGAGAACATCAAACCAGTCCGAGACCGGATATCGACGACTTTACACGAATCGACACCAACATTGGAGCCGGAGTTTCGTCCCATGTGTAGAAGACGTTTCTCTCCCTCTCCCACCCTGCGGCCATGAATTTCTTTCGCCTATATATATATATATATACGCGGTTTATTACACCGCCGGCGTTTGCCGGCAATGCCGGAACAACGATGCTTTTCACGTGCCACCAGTGACGAAAGTATTCGCGGTTCGTCCGTCCGTCCGTCTCAAGTACGTACTTGACACGAGTTCGGTTCACTGTTTCGTTATCGCTATCTTCGCACGAAGGAATGCTTAAATTTGATAGGATACCGATACTCTTGATACCAATTGTCGCGCTCCCTTCAAAGCTACAGACACCCAACAGTGTCAATACCTATTTAATACGAAAATACCGTTGCTGAAAGTATCGAGTATCAAAGTAAGACAAAACGTAAATTATATGGATCAGTTCTATTGAATTATCTAAAATACATATCTAAAAGTAATTAATTTGTTTGCCCCATCCAAATAATTATTATGCAGGACGCTCAAACTGGTTGCTAGAATGTTAAAGTTTTATGCATCATTGTCATCGTTTAAGGGTTCTATAATTATTTTGATTCAACAAAATTATTTTCAAACATGTACATATCCAGTTAAATTATTAAATACTTCAGCAAAATGTTCTGTCCGTGCAGTTATATTGAATACCGAATACTTTTTAACAGGTACACGGAAAGTACAACTTTGCTGAAGTATCTAAAAATTTAGCAAGATATATATCCAAAAAGAATTTTGTGGGACCATCAAAATAATTACATAGGACGCCAATCTGGTTGCTGGAATGCTCAAAACCTTTTGCAACATTGCTCATCGTACTTGGGATTCCTACGTAATTATTTTGATAAGCCAGCAAAGTTACTTTTAAATTTCTATCTAGTTAAATTTTTAGATAGTTCAGTAAAATCGTCCTTTCCGTGGATAGTTTACTGTTCAATCTAAACATCGACGCTTCAATAGTATCAATACGGTACTTCCAATAATTAATATTTTTTCTAAAGATGCTTTCTAGCTTTGCAAAAAGCGTACCTACAGGCTTTCGCGACGCAATATGCATTATTTATTAATACATAATTACGATGTGGTAGCCGATACCGCGGCGGTAGTGAAATAAATATGGAAACGTAATGGGAATCAGGATTAAATCTATCCCCTTAGTACGGCCTCTCTTTTAATACGGCTGCGGAGACACTATACACACACACACACACACACACGGATACAAACACTCATCCGATACTGCGCAGCGAATATATGATTTGCGATGTACCGATGCAATGCAGAAAGTGCGGTGGTGGCCTCGCACACAAATAGTGCGTGAATGTGCCTCGTAAAAATTTGTGCGCCAATATCGGTGTTGTACTGAAAATTCTGATAACGCAAATTTACGTATGAATTTTTACTATGTCGATTTTTATTTTGTAAAAAGGGCTGTTTGCACATTTGATATTATTCCGATATTGAAATCGTAACAAAATATTAACGGATAAATATTGAAGAATTTAATATTGTTTCCCATACAAATATGCAGGAATAAATCGATAATACTTTATTCATATTTTATCTAAAATGTATGGATAAACGGCGATATTTTAAAAAAGGTGTGTGCTAGAAACTCTGCAACGTAATGGACACTGCATATCAAGCTCATAATCCGCACTGTTGCATCGCCCCGAGATGATTCGCAAGCTCGACTGGTAGGAATCCCGAATGTAATAGTTCTGTAAACTCTACGAGCAAATGCAGTACGCAGATTCGCGTATCTAATTTTGCTCACGAAAATCATCATTAAACGGATTATACGCTCTATAAAGCACGAGAACCGAATAGATTTCCGTAGAAATATTAATATAAATACGTCACCGTGTCTATACATATACATATATCCTTATATTTGCAAACAGTACGACTCGATCGATTAATCCCGAGACACAATAGACGTAGTAAGCCTTAAGTAAAAAATCAACCAATCATGATCGATTATTCTCCTCATATTTGATTGTGGTCAATATTTTACAGCTTAAACCTTACACCTTGTGTTTCGTAACCAGAGCCAGTTTCGCCAATGTAAACTTTATTCTCGGTTCAATTTACTCTTTACCTTTTTTTAATTTTAAGAACTACAAAATAAATACACTAACAAAAATTTACTGAATTTTTATAAATATTTGTTTAACAGTACTAGTAAATATTTACTTATAATAAATAAATATTTACTTAAGAAAAAATGATACTTAAATTAAATTAATGATTCTTGTATCAAATAAATATATATTTACATTTAATAAATATTTAGTAGGTACTATTCAAACAAATATTTATTAAAATTTAGTAATTTTTTTTCAGTGTAGTAAGTTAAACCGAGATTAAAATTGATCTTACATTAGTGGAATCGAGTCTTAGGCCCAGTTTCACAACTTATAGTTAACTTTTAACCACCGAGGTGTGTTAATGCTAGAATTAGAAAAAAAATAAGAAATAAGTTGAACCTCGGTAAAGAGTTAACCATGAGTTGTGAAACTGAGCCTTAATTATGCATACGACGGGTAAATACGCGACACGTAATTCAAACAGGAGAAAACTCGCGAAAAGAATCCCTCGTAAAATAACAGGAAATCCGCGATCTCTCGGTTATCGGATACGCCGTGTCGATCGCGGTGCATTAAACGAACATTAGCTTCGACGTTCTCTCCGTCGATGCTGGCCATCGTACGCGATATGCGACGTGCGGCACACATCGTGTGAGCTTGCACATGCAAGCGATTCGATTCGGCTACAGCTGCTGATCCATTTGACAGGCACGTGCGTTGAACGGCTTAAGTGATTAAAACGCGAGCCGCGAGTCTGTTCGAATTGGTACCGCGAATTGATCCCCGTTACGAGCGACGTGTACGCGCTGAACCTTACGAAAAATTCGTTTTCGCTATACATGCCGAAATAACGATTAATCCATTTTTCGCGCTAGGTGACATCTGTATGTATCTATCCAAAATGCACGGCCAATGCAATGATCGAAAATTATCGTACCGCGCAAAACATCGAAATTTTGGACGAGCTTCAACTAATATTAATTTTCGAATATTAATTTTGCACAATTGTTATAATGGAAACACTTATTTTCGAAACTAGATATTGAAATATAATTTGTTAATTTCGTCGTAATGTTAAATTAATATAAACGCAATGGAAACATTATTAATTTTAAATGTGAACTAATGTTCACATTAATTTCAGGAGTTTTTCGAATTAAACTTACATAATTTTTTAAATTTATGACATAAATGAAAACTAATATTGCGATGTAAAAAACATTTTTATGTTCCATTTATTATTTATCATTAATTTTTTTTATTTATTTTGAATACTAAAATCTATTTAAATCTATTGTTTATATAACTTCATTATCTGTGTACACAAAAATATAATGCATTATAAATGTTTAATAAAATTATATAAAATTCTCATAATTAATAATCATCTAAAGTTTTAATGGATACATTTGCGATAAAATAGAGAATAATATGCTTTTAGTTCATGTACTATCATTGATTGTTTTCATTCCAACATATTAAATAGAGTATAGAGATTGCAAGAGGAGATTTACGTTCCTACATACATAAATTCTGACGGGTATGCGAAAAGTCGTAGCCTTTGAAAACTTAAAGGTCGTATGTCTGCAAAGCAAAACGCCGCCGATAGCAGCATATAACGATACCGTAAACACACATGCATGCATGCATGCATGCACGTCGCGTCTCGCGTTTGGAGAGAAGGTCGAAAACAGGTGGAACACGAAGCAGAAGTTCAATAGGACGCGAGCGAGGTCGTTGAAGAACGGCACGTGTACTGATTGCCGTAAGAGAAAATCTCTCGGTAATCCAAGGGCCCAACGGGGCCGGATGCGAGCACGGGCAACCCTCTGGCGAGAAAAGATTAGCGTTCAGGAAAAAGATCTCGAGGAGCGAAAGGGCTCCGAGACGTGCCGCGCAGAACGAAAGCCCCGTTTCCGGGTGAACTAACGCATGGCATTCCGTATACTTGAAACTAGAGATTCTCGTCGAGTAAGAGATTGGATACTATACGTTAGTCCGCCATATTTTTCAGGATCTGCTTAAAACAGAATGAGATGGAATAGGTGCTTTCCATTTGGTCACACAAGTCGACACAAGTCGTTCTATCTTTGTTACTCACTGAATACAACAAAGATAGAATGATGCTTGTGTCGACCAGGGTTGCCAAGTCTCGGGAAATTTCCTGAGATCCAATGAAATTTAATGAATTGATAGGAAAACAGGATTTTAGTCGAAATCTACTGAAATTTTTAAACTTTTCCAATATTTAAGGAAAAATATCAAGAAATTTTATAATTTTTTAAATACGAAAGAAAGTTACAACACAATTGTTATGAAATGTATAAAACTACATATTTTGCAGGTACATTTGTGCGTCGTAGAGATTCTCTAACGAATTTCAATAGATTACTTACAGATGTCGCAATCGCCGGTCGCCGCCCGACTCATTACAGAGGCCCTATTCTTGAACAAATATCGCATACGAAAATAGCAATTTCGTATATAATCGACCAATCACAATCGAGCAATTGTAATTTTCATATGCGAAAATTATTCATATGTGCTCAAGAATAGGGGCCCTGATATATTTTCTATGACTACACTGTTAAATCTTATAATGTCAAATTAACCCAATGTGAGTCGCCACTGCTCCTACTAAGTATATCGTTATTTTTTACTAAAATGATTAAATTTGACAATATATAATGTTAAATTAATACTGTATAGTATAAAATATAACCATTTTTTAGTAAAAACGATATTATTGAGTAGGAGCAGGGGCAACTCACATTGGGTTAATTTGACACTATAAGATTTAACAGTGTAGTGTATGTACATACATACATACATACATACATGATGATAAGTTAACATATAACTGAAAGTTCCTATTTCTATTAAGTAAATGTGATCTCAAATTTGATGATATTATTTTGTAAAGCTTGCTAAGAGTATATTTCTTTCTAAAAATGTTTACGTGCAAAAATATTTTAATATATTTTAATTTGTTTTTAGTTGTATAACTCGCAACATTATATAAATAATGCTATATTTGTGTATTTGTGAAGTACTTTTATTATTAAATAAAAAAATAAAATAATTTGTTTACACTCCAGTTTGTGCCATTATTTATTAAACATAAAATAAAAAAAATAATTTTTGGGAATACTTTCTCAGGAATTTTGTGATTTTCCCCTAGATTTTTATAAAATTTTCTACTTTTTCAAGAATTTCTCGGGAATTTCTTACATTTTGTTTTCAAGAATTTCTCTGGAAATTTTACTACAAATTCTAAGGAAATTATTTGTGTCGACTTGTGTCACTAAATGAAAGCACCTACTATGATATCCATCTCATTCTATCTTATGCATTTATTTCATTCTACCATAAGCAGATCCTAAGAAATGTAACGGACCAATCAGAAATTGTCTAAACGGCGTCCAATCTCTTGAGGATCTCTACTTGAAACGGGTATTACGTATGCATCGCGCTATCCAGCCATGAGAGAATTCGAGTGCGGACATTCGTTAATTCGCGTGGCATGCTCGCGATTTTCCCACGCGCACGAAGGAACTAAGGAAGCGGAATCGCGTCGTCGAAGCGCGAGGTATACAAATGCGCGTCGCATTATGAATTCCCAGCCGCGCACTGCTCGGTCACTTTGGCTCCCTCAGCCACTGCCAGCTTCTTCCCTCTTATTGAAGGGGAAAGGGATCATGGAATGGGAAGGGAGAGCGCAAATTAATCGCGAATGCCACAGGGACAAAGCTGCCGAATCGATTATCCCCGGGCAGAACAGGTCCTCTAATTAGTCGCGCGGGTGCTTCGACGCGGAGGACTTTGTTCCTTCGAGGAGGACCGTGCTAATAATGGCGATCGCGTACGGTTTGGTAATTGGTAGCATTGGAATAATGTGTTTCCCCTCCCGGCTACGCAAATTCTTATCGTCCAAAATCGTGAGGTTTGTTTTGCTGAGCTGCGAACGCAAAGCACGGCGGAGAAGTTATCCTCGCGCGAGAATTAAGTAAGTCCGACATATAGTATAATATATATTAGTCGGCGCACTCCTTAATTAAACAGAGATATTCACGGAAATACTTAGACGCGTTTAAATTATATCTGGATTGCATTACACACGCAGCGTGCAATGCACAGATCGTGTTACAATAACGTGAGCTATTAAATAGCATCAATCCGACAGGCAGTTATGCGCGAATTTGTATGAGCGAGTACGCATTTATAGCAATTTGAACGTAACTAATAATTAAGCGGATTAGAGGCCATTATGGTCACGCATGACCGTTTCAAATGTAATCAAGTCATGAGGTCAATACAGACGGATCGCCGAACGTTGCTCGAAACCAATTCAAGTTAAACCCCGCGTAATTGCTTGATGATGCAAATAAAATCTAAAGCTACTTTACGAGTGGTCGCATCGAATGAAAAGGAAAACGTTAAATTAATAGGCAATAATTAGCGCGGCTGGGCAAACTTGGCCAAGCTGCCGGGTCTCGCGAATCATATCTCTCGAGTAACTTTCATCGATCGCACCGAGATCATTAATAGTAATTCGACCAATTTCGCACGCCTAGATAACCGGATTAATCACCAGTAATCAGGTTAGGAACCATTGCACCTGCATCGCTGGATTGTTCACAGCGACCGTAATTACTATCTCAGGTTAACGCAACAATATGACGACTCATACATGTCTCTCGGTTGGGGACAATCTCAATACATACGTATGCGTCCGACAAAATCAAAGTCAATAAACAACATTCCAATCCTGCACACGTACATGATATATGTATGCACTATTGATTACTTGAAAATACAGCGGAATGCCAACTTTACACGCGGTAGTCGGTTCTTATTTTAAGTCTTAAGTAACGTTTTGACGCTAATACGATAATTGACTTATGACATCTCAAGTCTGTACACTGAGAAAAAATATTCTAAATTTTAATAAATATTTATTTAAATAGTGCCAACTACAATAAATATTTACTCAATAAAAAGAAATGATAATTAAATCAATGGTTCTCGTATCAAATAAATACAATGAGTGCAAAAAGTATTTGTACAGAGAAAATATTTTATAAAAAAACTTTATTTTTAAAAAGTAAATATTATCCAGCGAGAAATGAGTCATCGAATTGATATCGAATCGATATCGATACGATTTCAACATCAATTTGAAATTGTTTCGACGTTTAATTGACAATCATTTCTTGTTGAGTAATTAACAATTTATTCATAAAGAATAAAATAGACTGTACGTTTCTTAAAATTACATATACCAAAGAGATGTATATTAATTATAGAAAATATATCATCTGAAAAATCAGCAAAAATTAAAAATTATATTGTTTGGATGCTCAAAAAGTATTCGTACAGTCAAAAAATTTAGCTTTTAGAATCAGGAATACATGCGAAGCTCACTTGTTTATGTTAGAACAGAATGTACTCGTTGTATAAAATTGTTAATTAATGTTTATTTTCTATAAATAAGACTTTTTTTATAAAAAATTTCCTTGTACGAATACTTTTTACTCTCACTGTATATTTTTATATTCAGTAAAGTTAGTTGTCTCTATTTAAATACATTATTTATTAAAATTCAGTATTTTTTTTTTGTTTACTTAGTATTATATTATAGGCTTTCTACAACAAGCTGTTACCTAAGCTTTAAGTCTTAAGCCGTAAAAAATTGACCAGTCGATTACTCTTCTCATATTCGACTGTGACTGGTGAATTTTTTATGGTTTGAGATTTAAAGCTTAGGTAATGGCTTATTGTGAAAAGCCCAATAATATAAGAACCAACTGTGAATACCCCTCATTATCTATAATAAATATGTACTATTTTTTAGTATGTTCTCTAAAAAAAAAGGGGTCATCAGATCTGACTTTCCTGCCGGAGATATATTTCCAAAGAGCGAAGGAAAATTGACGCGAGCATTTATAAAAAAAAAGATATATCGAATGTTTGGTCAAAAAACCAAAAGGTTCCGAAAACCGGAAAGGCAACCGTGAAAAGCTCATAAAAAATCGAGTTCAATAATATACGTTTGTAAATCAATTTATTGATACGCGTTTTAATATTATTATACGATAAACCATTAATTAGAAATACACTGTTAGTCTGAGGTTTATAGGACACTCTCGTCAACTTAAAAAATACCGAAATTTTTAATAGCAATAACTTTCAACATTTATTTCTTCTTCAATTAAGAGTCCGCGCGCGTAACGGAACCACTGCTTGCTTCTCTCGTTGAAATAATAGTTATGCTGATTTTAAAGTAACAATACTGTGCTATCTGACCATGTCGCTCACTGCAAAGGATAATATTGTTGTAACTTTGGTGGAAGCAATTAGCCGTTTAATTACCTCATTCATCTAGAATATTTCGTGGTCTGAAACATGATACAATTCATCACGCTGGCGCATGAACCACCATGATTACGACCGCGAAAGATTTCTATAGGACGTTAAACAAATATTCGCGTATACGCTAGAATTCGCCAGGTGTTACATATTCGATTTTATTCGTAATTACAAATGTATATGTGCGCGTACATGTGTCTTGTACATCGCGCAATTAATTTGATTTCACTTGGCATTACCATGAAGCTCGTTCGGGAAGCCCGGCCCGCTGCCTGTCAACGCATTTCGTATTCGGCCACAGTTTGACCGATATCGTCGAACAATTACAAATGTAACGTGATTGACGCCGACCGCCACCGTCCTCTTGCGTCGTTATATTGGCCTTGTGGTTCCGATTATAGTCGAAACGTACGGACAGCCATGCGAACTAATGACTTCTAATCTAACTAATTATCAATCGTATTTACATCGCTGCGGGTGGCCCCGTAAAATTGACACTGCTGGGAGACCGTACCAACCGCGGTCGGCTAAACAAACTCGTGGATTCGTTTCATGGGATAGATACTCGCGGATGATGCGCAACGTTTCTCAACCATCGGCATTCCGGTGGGATATAAAACGTCGTGCAGCATTGCCTCGTACAAATAACCAAGATTAGCGATTTTACTGCGGAAAAACGATAAGATAAACGGAGAAAATGAATATTTGTGTGTGTGTGTGTGTGTGATCCAAGTTCTTTTTAAAAAACTGATTAAAATTATATCATATAATATATATGTCCACATCAAAAATTAGACGTTGTCTAAAAGGTTATTTTATTAAACATCCGGAAACGTAATCGCTTCGAAAAAACTGTCTAGAATATAATTGTGTGAGTGTCGCAAAAAGATGACGTGAGGATAATAAGAACCAAATTGCTAAACATCCGAGAAAAAAATAATACAGAACAATTAAATTAATTTAATTAATTAGATATATATCCGTATGAGAAAAATTAAACGTCTAAAAGGTTTGTTCACTAAATATTAGGAAGTATGATTCTTTTCGATATTTTGAAAAATTAATCTAAAATATAATTTTGTGTGAGCGTCTCGAAAAAATAACGAAGATAAAAAAGAAGCAAACTTAAACATGTATCCGAATAAAAATAACAGAACAATTAAATTAATTTGATTACTTAGATTATATGTCTGTTAAAAAATTAAACGTTGTCTAAAAGTTTTTTTAATTAAACATTCGGAAATGTAATTTCAATGTTTCGAAAATTAATCTTAAGAATAATGTAAACTAATATGACGGTCGACATGACAATCTCCGGCAAAAAACTGCAGATTACTTTCAGCAAGAGAAACCAAGTTTGATGGCTTTTTTTAGAGAACACAAAAAAAATGTCCATTTTGACTATTTCTGTACTATTATTTATAGTAGTTATTTATATTGTTATTCATATCCGACAGGATTGAGAATAATCGATCTCCAGTGAAACATTAATTGAAAAATGGCAACCGTATGGGTTCTCATAAACCAGTTCATTTAAAATATGCTATGATGGATCTATGAGAGATTAGATTTCAAGTAAATATTTAATCAATATACTCTTTAATTAATATAATATAAATATTTTTCTATTCAATTAAATTTTTTGTACGGTTTATGTATCTATATTTCCTCTCTACGTTCAGAAAGAAAGAAAAGAATGATGCAAGAAATTTAGCTTAAAAAAACAGACATGTTATGTATCTACTTGTAATATTCTCTCATAGATTCATTATTGCAGATTGAAAGAAAAAATATTTTTCACTCACAGGCACGATGCGCAGCAGCGGAGTTGTAAACAGACGTTTATCTGTAAACACAAATAACACACAAATAATTCCAAGTTACAGCAGCGTTTCAAGAACGACAATTTCGAAAGATTATTGCGCGCGTTAAATTTTCTTTTTTCGTCTTCCAAGTAAATATTTAGTAACAAAATATTTAGTAATAAAATATTTACAATAGTCATACATTTAATTAAAGAGAAATCTCTTTTAACCCTTAGTATACACGTTAGTTTTGGATATCCTTAATACACACGTTCGGTCATTCGCGTCTTGGCTTAATTTTCATCACTTTTACAAGTATATTAATATATAAATTATTAAACAATTTTTACATATATTTTGACATCTTTAGAACGTATTTGTGCAGTTATATATTCATAACAAATTGTAGATAAATTGTTGTAACTAAATATAGTTAACGAAATCAAAAAAATGCACTGTTTCATATAAAAATATAAAACTCTGAAACAAAAAGGTTTAAAGGATAAGTATGGCTCAGTATCTTAAAATTGACATTCCAAACTACAAGAAAAAAAATAGTTCAAGTGTCGGCAGTCCAAAAAGTTTAGTCATTGAGTAACCTAAAAATGATGTTTTTTTAATACCTATACATGAATGACTATAAATTAAAGATATATTGCATTTCTAAATTATAAATTACTTTATGTGGTTTATGATATAAAAAATTAATATAAAATTAGAGCATATAACCACACAATTTATAACGAAGATACAACAAGACCTGGATATGGGCAATCACAGAAATTACGATTTTTATTAATAAGGTTCAACTATTTAAGATTTGCATTCTAACATTGTATAATCATCTCATTGCGATCATGTTAGGTTTAATGTAATTAAATTGGCTCATACATACAAATTGTTACTGATGAAGACCATATTAAAGGTCGAAACGTCTAGACTTTTATATTGATAATAATGTTATGGCATAGTTTTGTATTGTAATAGAATAAACGTTGGCCTATTAGACATGTTATCGAATATATAAATCTTTCACTCATTCCTCCGAGTGTGTGGTTATATGCTCTAATTTTATATTAATTTTTTATTGCATTTCTATTTTAAAACAATGGATTTTATTATTGCTATTGTGTTAAAAAAACTTATTAGGAAAATGTTCTTTATAAAATTACAGACAACATAATATATAATATTACTAACAATATTTAGAACAAAGGTACTAAAAATCGCGTTTATTAAGGGCTAATATGTTGTTTTAGGGTTAAATTTTTTTTTAATAATTCGCGAAATATTCTCGCAATACAACCGAGAATTAGTTGAAGTTTTAAAGAAAAAAAAAATTCTTTTAGTTATACAGAAAATGTACACTCTGTACACACCTTGGGTCATTTGTAACTTTGGAGTTGTGCCAATTAAAGGATACGCACGAATCGAGGCCGGTAACGCACAAAACTTGTTCTCCAAATGCCAAATTTTTTTAGAAAAAATACCGGTATTTCACCAGGTGCTCTTAGTATTTAAAAAAAAAAAAAAGAAATGGACAGGACACGAATAAACCAGACGTGTGTACTAAGGGTTAAAAAATAGAAAGAGAATCTCTTTAAAGAAACAAATTTCTTTTTAAGAACAATATATTTTATATATATTACACAACGACGCAAAATGGCGGATGGAATGCGACGTGCGACGGGAATAAGCGATTAATTCAGCAAGCGGATAATAAACAGACGATAAATTACTCACCCTTGGGTTGCTCCGCCGACGCCTGATATCTCCCTAGGCCTCCTCCTGTTCCTCTCCAAGATCCCTCCGAAGCTTCTTCGTGGTACACAACGCACATTTTCACGACGCACAACTCGACGTCTTCCCGACGCTTCCACGACACTCGCGAAAACAAGTTAAGTAATCGCGTGCGAATCAACTGCCGGAATATAACGAATCGCGACGCTTTTCATGGCACTTTCGACTCTGACTTATTTGAACTTACGTCCAATATGTCCCCCGAGAATCTTCCCTCAAATTCGTACAATGCTCCTTCAAGACTCACAGCACTCTAAAGTCCGACTCGATGTTTGTCGTCGCTTCTACGACACTCGCGGCGACGTTCGAATTAACCGTCCGAAACGACGAGTCGCGACACATTTCACGGCACTTCCGAATTTTCGCGAAACTCCCGACTTTTCACGGCACAACCCGACACGTTGGACATCTCGTCACGTTGCAATGCGACATAATAGCGCGAGTACAATACGCCATGACCTACGCACGACCGGATGGAAGTACGGGCCGCTCGACGATTGCGTCGCGTAAATTAACGTACGTAACGGACGAATCTGGGAGGGGGGGGAGGGGGAATACGAAAATCGTGCGGCCAACTTCACGCGTCACCCGCCGCGCCGCGCGCCGATACTCTGTACCTGTTGCACTAGTTACACCTTCGCCCACCTTTCAGCTTCTGGAAAATGAATAGCGAACGATCGCACTTTAGAATCGGTCATTGTCTCTTTCTAGCACGCTAAATTAACAAATATACACACAATGAAGGTTATAATTGAGAATGGATATCCACAAAGTGCGATGTATTGTAACGATGGTCATTGTATCGCTGATCGTTCGGCCCAACAGATCTCGATTGAATAAATTTCACAGTTTCGACAGATCACCGACATACTGTCGCCAAATTTACCACACACGATTGGCGAATATTAAATATATCGAGTACGAGATCGATTACAGCTGTATTTGTTAACTAAAATGCAATATAACGCGACGCTACTCGATGCACAGCCGTGCCGTTTGGTATTCGCCACGTTAATAACTGAAAAGCATGAAAGTGACGACAAAAATTTCACTCCGATGCCGCGCGCGATACGAATTTAATGTTTAATTAAAACAGAATCGACTGTTACACGGAAATATATCTTTAGAAATTCAATATTGAGCGCGTAATACACATTTCGAAAGCACGAAAACGCGAAATATATTATTGTAACAATAACCATAATGCATATATATATATCGTGCTTCTCTGTTAATTTCCTAGAGTTAACAATAGGTCTGTTGAATATCCACTCAATTATAAATTTCTTTATAAAAAAATGTCTAACGATTCCATTTTCTTTATGTTACTACTACTGTAGACTAGTTTAGACTTGATCACATTCTCATGTCTTACTCTCTACTACTCTTTACATTTTTTTAAGTAAATTTCACTCTTTACAGCGAGATTTCATTGAGGAAAGGAATTTAGTACCTATCACGTCTTAACGCCATCAAGTCTCGAAGACTAATAACGCGTCAACACTCCAAACGGTTCGAGGCAACTCGAGCCTCGCACGTATAACGAGGCGCATAAACAATAGTCGGCCAAAGCCAACGTTCGTAAACAATGAGAGCGCCGAGCTTTGTGTATACAACCGAACTAATCTAGGAGTAACCGTCGTAGACACGCGGTTCGATTTCGTGTGAAATAAGTATTCGTAGTAAATGAATATTCCTTAAATTCCAAATTAATCTCGATGAAGATCGAATGTCGCACGTATTCATTTCTTCTAACAGTCTATCGTATGTGTATATTAGGTCTGTTTTCTTTGACTAAACTAGTGTACACTTTTGGAACTTAAAAGTGAGATAGATATACGTTTGATATTTGTTTAAAGCGAGAAAGAGAGTTCTAGAACAGTCTAGTGCAGGAACAGAAAACAGACCAATTGTGAGTGTGTATGTGTGTGCGTGTTACCCATTTAAGTATTAATCTCTTTGTCAAAAATGTGATGAACAATTCAATTTTCTTTACTATTTTGAATTATTCTTACATGGAAAGAACGGTTTTGTTAAAGTATCCAAAAATGTAAGTAGATATAAATAATTTTGGATCATTATATTATATATAAAATAATTATGCAGGATGCTCATCGTACTTGAAATTCCTACGCGATTATTTTGACGATCCAACAAAATTATTTTCAGGTTTGCATGTAGCTAAATTTTTAGATACTTTAGCAAAATTGTTCTTTTTGTGTATTAAAATATACTATATATTACTCGTTTTTTAATGTCATTTTGATTTCTTGATATTAATTAATATAAATTAAATCAGTCTTATTACAAACCCAACATCAGTATTTGCAGCAGTAGAAATAAAATCCTATGTGAGTTTCCATGGATGCGTAAATTGAATATTCATATCGCGATAGCTACGATTCACAATCAATTGGGATGTACTTACCAAGTTAAAATACTCGACTTCCTCACTGACGAAGATTTAAATCCAAAATCGATTTGCGTTTACTTTAACTTCGTTTGGTAAGTACATTCCAATTGGTTGCGAATTGTATCTATCGCGATATGAATATTAAACTTACATATGCCAACTTTCGCAAAGGTACAGATAGACATTTTACTTATTATTCTTGGAGCCATTAATATTATTATTTTATTTTATTTTAATCAATACCTGTGTTGCAAATTTTAACGTTAACTCTGGAAAATTAAATCTATTCTTTTTAGTTGCATGCACAGTTTATTCCTATTAATACAGTTTTCTAAACTATAAAATGTTACAGAAATTAAATTATTAGTTACCTGAAGTATTGTAAAATATTATTATGTATACAAGTGAAGTATTATTAATGAAGAATCGTGGATATAGAAATCTCAAAAATAGCCGTTCTATTTTTAGAAAAATAGAGATCACGGATATTAAATACAATACTCAAATAAGTAATAGTTATATACATATATGTGTGTGTATGCGTGATCGTTGCTATTAAGCTTGACATAATCTTTCTACGAAAAAAAGATAATTTCCGCAAGCATAACACGCGTACACCCATTTTTATGTCAAACCTTCAATTTATCCTGAAGGTGCAAATTAACAGTCTCCGGCCTGAAACACGCGATCGGATCGCGACCACCTAGCCGGCGGAGATTAAACGAATATCCGAAAGGAGACAGGAGCTGTTATTATTTTGCTATCCCCAACGAGCGAATTTACCGTCGGGACGTGTTTATTGTTGCGCTGTAGAGCAATGCAATTCGTTTCGCGTAACTGCGCCGTTTAAATATGCTTGAGCGCGAGAGCCGAGACAATAGAAAGGGCGAAGAGCGAAATAATACGACGCGGCGCGGCGGGTGGAGCGGTAAGAGCGTATAAGAAGGAATCGTCCCTTCTCTCCTCCTTGCAACGCGACGCTCTGCCGTAAGGCGAAACGGCGGCATTTTGTTCGAATGTCATCGAGTTAACGACCAGAGCCGTATTATGCAAGGTAGAGAGCACGTCGGTCGCGCGATGCATCCTCAAGACGGTCTTTCTCTCCGCGACGCCTTCTCGCGCTCTCATGATAAATTCGCATTTTTCTTCTCTTCTGACCCTTCGTTCCCCTCCCCTCCTACCATCCCTTCCTTATTTTTTTTCCCTTTATTTTAATAAAAATGACACTTTCCGCTTCCGAGCCGTCCCGGATCGCAAACCACCACCCCTCCCCCCCCTCTCTCTCTCTGGTTCTCTCTCTCGCTCTCGCGACGATATTTATGCTTTTACGTCACGAGAGAAATATCGTGCAATGAGAATCTGTGAGCTCGCGCGCGCCCACGCACACACGCACACGCCCACGCACACGCGCGCGCACACCGTTCGCGTAGCGCCGCGTGTTTTTGCTCGCGCATTAATTAAACTCCAACTTAAGCAACCGGCTGCACGGGCCAGACGTAATTTTCCACCGCTATACGCGTGATCCTCGCGCGCTCTTTGATGCACCAAGACTAACGCTCAAACGCATCCCGGCTCTTGTACTAAACCGCACGTGTTATTAATGTCGCAAATCTGTATTCATGACCGACTATTCCATATCACTGTAGCGGATTATACCGGATATTGGTATCGCGATTTAAATACTCCAATTGTGAGGATTTCTTTTGATTTTATTAAGCTTTCATAAAGGGAGTAAGTCGAGCATGTTATAAAATCGCTTTAATATCTTGCTATTTTTATAATTTTTCTAACAATTTTTTACATAAATATGAAAGCGTGTAATTAACATACGTTAAAAGGAATTGTTTGTATTTTAAAGATAAAAAGGAAACTTTAGTTTTTAATTCGCACAAAAGAATTAAAAGCGACATTTACATATTTTTTAGTGAAATGAAATAAATACTTTTGTTCGTTAATTATACAGAAATAGCGTAGTTAAAGTTAGACTACGTAGTAATTAATTAACGTGAGTTCCCCTTTTTATACAAAATTAACTGTATTTATATTGAATATCTAAACAAAACAAGTTAAAGTGGCATTTGTTGTATTTTCCATGTTAATAGGTCAATTAGTATTCCGTAACGAAGGAAATAGAATACGTCACTAGCAATTTGTCTTGAATTTCAAAACGAATTTTCCTTAGCGTTGCTCGAATTTTAAAAGTGCACATGTAAAGTAAACAGCCGAATCGCTTAGCGGAAGAATACGTTACGAAATGGAAAATGGGTTTATTTATGGTCGAGTCGGAGATAATCATAAATAATTTAACACCACGTCGCATCGCTCGTTCGCTGCAAGTGGGTGGTATTGTCAACGTAGGTTTTCTTGAAGGTTTGTACGAGGTAAACCTTCGCGGGAACGTTCACATTCGCTCGATGCTTACATCTGCGCACCCAGATTCACCATATAGATGTAGCACTCGCGGATAAGGTATAAGCGAGCATCTCTCACAGCCGACCGCATAATCGATCAGCTGGATGCTGAAAAGCGACTCGAACAATTTCACACGGGGAATGTACACAGGGTGTCTACATTTCACGTTACATTACTGACTGTTAATGACAGGTTGTTTTAAGTATCTGCAAAAATAGTGTTTTAGAACGTATATACCATAGAAAATATAAAGCTGTTAGTGTTGGTGGAATTTCAAGGTACACTTCAGAAAAATGCAATTTCTTACGCAATTTTTATATTTTGCAAACAAAATTACGCTTAGAAAATTTTTATATTTTGCAAGGGTATATTGAAATATTTCTTTTTTTTTATCAATTTGACTTTTTCAACTTTCATTATTTTTCACGAACAATACCTGTAGCTTCACATGATTTATACTAGTATTTTAGCACGTAGTCTCTTAAATCCTGCCTGCTGACAAGAAAAAGAAAAATCGATGTGTTATATATAATAAATTATAATTAAAAGTACATTTTTATGTAACCGCAAGTATCGATTTTATTTTTAATAGAGCTCAAGTTGCTGAGATTCAACTTAATTTTCGAAATATATTTGATATTGAAAAATAGTAACGGTAACGCGCATCAAATTTTCCAAGAGAAGTCTGTTCATGGATTTGTTAAAAAAACCTGTCATTGACAGCTGACACGATGGAAAACGATCACCCCGTACAGCTCGATTCACGTTGCTCAAGAAAGGGAGGCGAACATACACCGTCGGATAACCGGTAAAACGCAGAAACGGTATCATATTTTATGTTGCTTGAGGGACGAGTAAACAACGTATCTGGGCCAGTTGAAAAATCGCGTCTCACAGTATCTCTCTTTCTCGAGAGTGACGGCGAGCTATGTCCCTCCCTCTCCCCTTTCGCGTCCCTCTCCCACCGGCATGATCGACACGTCGTTTATTTACGGCTTATTAAAAAAGAGCCAGCCGGCTAGAGTCGACGGCGAGTTGGAAACGCCTCGGCGGACATTCCGCTCACGAAAACAAATTCGAATGTCCGGCCGGTCGATAGAGGAGATAAGGGGATCGTCCTGATCCTGTCCGGGGTTGGCTGGCCAGTCGAACGAAAGGAGCGAGCGATGGGAAGAGAGTAAGGCAAGGCAACATTTCTCAGGCACACGGACGCGCGCGGAGCCATAATCAATCCGGTGGATGTTGAAAAGAGGCGCGAGCTATCTCGCCCAGGGATCCAGGATGGTTCCCGCTCCCTTTATCTCTCTCTCTCTCTCTCTCTCTTTTTCTCTCAGCGGGTAGTCCGCCTTACTTACGTAGACCCTCGTATATACGCCGCTGTGCCAAGTCCAGAAAATTGCACAAAGGCGTCGTAATCTGAGTTTCATGAGTTTTACGAAATGGCGAAAGCTTCTCCATTTCTGGAAATATCGTGCTGGCCGCGACGGTGACATAATACGAGGCGAAAATATATTCCGCGCTAATACGATAAGGCGCAGTGACGCGCTTGATCGTCGGTAAGCAAATGTAAATTGGATGCGAAATTAATGCTTGCGAAACATGTTTTTCTTTTTTTCTGCGAGAGTTTTATATAAGCGGCCCGCGGTCGCTTTCATATTGCATTTTTCGGCAAAGTAGCCGGGAAACGAATAACATCCAAGGTCGAAAAACCCCGATCGACCCGAATCGATCTAGGCAAAGTTTCGCGCGGATTAACGAAATAACGGTCTCGTAAATCCACGAAAGGATGCAAACGATATAATAAGGAGGAGAGAAAAACAAAAGACACGAATTGAAAGGAACGAAGGAAATGACGAGAAAGAAGGAAGAGAGACGGAGAAAGAGTTACGCGGGCAAGGAGGCGAGGAGCCATAATCGATCCGGCGCGCGCGCGCTGAAAGAAAAGAGGCGCGAGAGCTATCTCGCGCTCTCGTGAACCAAGAGAGAGAGAATGAAGGAGAGAGGGAACGCGGTGTCCAACTCTCCAAGGCCCCGACGGTGGAGACTGGAGATGGTGTTTGCGGCGGGCTCTCTCGCTCGCAGCGGGAAGTCCGAAGTTCGTGCAGAAGGGACTGTGTCGGCGTCGTTCCCGGTTAACTAGATGCCAGCCGAGATTCCACGGTGAAGGGTTGGACGGACGGACGGACGGACGGACGGACCTGGCGGAGGTAATCATAAAGCCACGATGAGAAGAGGAAAGGAGGATGAGGAGAGAGGA
>NW_017300081.1:354370-361711 GCF_001594075.2 Trachymyrmex cornetzi | reverse complement strand
CCCCCCCCCCCCCCTACATCCCGCTACATCCTGCTGCATCCCGCTACATCCCGCTACATCCCGCGCGTTGCATCGCGCTGTACCACCGCGTGACCACCTACTCTGTGTCTGTACCCTCCGAAGTACCTACTATCGTTCCTGCCGTTTGCCTCGTACCGTCGATTTCTTCGTGAATCGTGAATTCGCATCGCGAGAAATAGCCTACAAGGTTGAATATTTCTCGCGATGCGAATACATGATTTAGACCGGTATTCATAGTCCGTTGTTATATATTTAAAACCGTCTTAAATGTTGTCATAAAACGTCATAAGCCAATCACAGAGCAGTATCAGCGTCTTGAGACATTACTTAAGGTAATTTTAAAATGAGAACGGACTATGAATATATCGGCCTTAAAGGAATCGACCTTATTGGCTATTTTTCCATCTGATATCAGCTCGCAAGAAAATAGTCGCGTCAAGATAAAACAATCTCAAAGAGAGACGACGGACGATCTTTCAGATCTCTCTCGTCACCGCGCGATTCCTCCGCGAGATCTTGACAAAAAAGGGTATACTCGATTAAAATGCAAGAATTTAATCGGGCGTGCGCACGCGCGTCATCATTCTTTTCCCCCTAATTACCTCTGCTTCTGTAACTTTTAATGAACGACCCGTACTCCACGAACCATCGACTCTCCCTCAACATTCGGATTACGCTTGGCCGGATATCGCGAATCGTCGCGATGAAAGAAGAAGAAGACAAGGAGAAAGAAGAAGAAACAGAAGAAGAGAAAGAAGACGAAGCAGCCCGAATTACACATCGGCCGACGAAGCGCTTCGCTGGAAGATTCTTATCGGTTGCGCCTGGATACTTCATCGACGACCTACGACGAAGGAAGAAGAGTGCATCGCTTTCCACTCTCCTCGCTACGAAGGTCGGAGGTTGAACGTTGCTCGATCGACAGCTGCCACGAAGCCGCTTCCACCCCTCGCGTAGGTAAAATTCTTTCGCAGGTCTTCCTTTCGTGCTCGTTATTTATTTGCCGTCTTCAGATCGAGTTGGTGATGTCTGCCGATAGCGCCGCGGATATCTCCGAAGGACGGCTTGACGAGCCGAAACCGACGCGTTACGTACCGCGCCGCGCCGCGCCGCCCCCGAACAGGAACGAGGATTTGTTTCGAATTCTAGCGCGACATACGCGTGGCAGCTACAAAATATACGTCTCGCCCACATATTTCGAATTTGTCTTCGTTGCGACACGCGGAAGGAGGGTGATGGATGGTTGAACGACGAGGAAATTAATATCGGGTTGCTTGCATATGTCGCCGAGCTGAGATCAACAAACGATCTTCGCAGCCCATTCTCCGTCCTGGACGAAGGTGAAATCGAATAACGTTGCTGAGTCTTTGAAAGACTATATAGGAGTAAATAAAAATTTTGAAATAAAGAATTATCAATATATTTCTCAAATAATAATGTTTCAATTCGAGGATAAAAATTGTATACTTTTAAGTATTTACTTTGAAAAATAATTTTTTTTTTTTTACTCTATAATTGTGAAGTTCATGAAAAAATAATGATAAACTCGTTGCATTAAGTAGCACTTTTCTATTTTAACGATTAGAATTATGTTAATTCTTTTCATAACTTTTTTGAAAATTCATCAGTATCATATTCAATTCTAGTATTAATCGTATTAAGTAATATTAATCATTGATATATTACGATTTAAGAATATTTATAAATATTTTTTCAACTTGAAAGCATTTAAATATATATAAAGCATAATTAAACTAAATTCCTTTTGCAATAATATAAGTGTATCACATCGAATAAAAAAATAATTTGATATTATTTAGTCATACTTTTATATTTAACATAGGTATAATTATATATAAAAAAATATAAGTGAGAAAGAGAGAAGTTGGCACATCATTAACTTATTAAACGTTCAATCATAACGAAAGATGAACTATTAAATAAAATTATCAAAATAACTTTTATATCACAAGAGATTATTCTCTTCGACTAGACATGATATTTTATAATCGAGTGTGTCAGATCGAGAGCGCGCTACGTTAAAAAAAAAATGCTCTCGCATTCACGAGGTGAATAAAGTATTCAAACGTCCTACCGCGCGAATACTCTAAATAACCCTGTAAGCCACGAAAAAAGCCGCGGATAATTATATGACCCGTCGAAACAGAGTCCGGGAAGCATTTACCGTTAATCCACTCGTATATCGGCTTGGCGTACCAAGCGCACAGACCCGCGAAATAAAGATCAATGATAATGGTGTGAGGTCGCCGGTGAGAAGAAAGGACGCGAAGAGCGCGGCCACAAATTTTCGCGCGCTTTTAATTACGTCCCGTTAACTCGCGGGGTCTATCGATTTTCATCCCCCGGGATAATTGAGCCCTTCCGCTTCTTTCGTCCTCCCCTTCTTTTACTTTTCGTCTCTCATCTTTCGTATCTTCTCGAGCTACTAGTAAACCGCAGTTACCCCTCATTGTTTTTTTATTTCGCTCTCTTCTCTTTCGACCACCCCCTCCCCCTCCCTCTCTCTCTCTCTCTCTCTCTCTCTTCCTTTCTCCTCTCTCTCTTTTTTTCTCTCTTCTTCTCTTCCCATTTTTTCGATCCTTTTAAACCGCCCGAAGAAATGGGGTTTGCGGTTTGGCGTGTTTGCTAAATAAACGGGACGCGCCCGCCTCTTTTGATGGCCCCGCAGAAAGACAGCACACATCCGTAGTCCGTACATCGCGGCCCATTAAGCGGCTAATAAGTGGACAGAGGCGGGTTACCAGCTACACGCGCGCTCGGCTCCTTCCTTCTCCGACACTTTGACTCTCGCACTCTCCTTCCTCCGGTTTCTCTCCTTCTTTCGCCAACCACCGAACCAACCATTCTCGCCATCTCTCTCCTTCTTTACACCGCTTCTTTCTCGCGCATCTCTTCTTCCTTTTCGTCTCTCTCATCCTATCTCCTCTCATTCTGCACCTCTCATGCGCACATTGTGTATGCGTGCCCTCGCGTTGTTTGTTACGCGATGCTGCGGTTGGGAGATTAGGGTGGAGAGAAAAAGCCGAGAGAGAGAGAGAGAGAGAGAGAGAGAGAGAGAGAGAGAGGAACGAACGGGAGTGAAGCAGTGAAGACGGCTGCTGGGAGCCGTGAGATCGTGTTCGAGAGACGGGGCTCTGTGGCCCCTACCGAAGTTTGTAACTCCTTTTGCATCCAATTAAGTCTCGCGCAATAACTTAGGCTATACCGAACACCGATGGGGCGCCCGTGCTGGTGCCCCCACCGGAGGGTCTCCCACCCTCCCCCCGCTCAAGGGTATACAACAATGTATACGGCGACTTCGAATTACGACGGCGCACCGGAATTTATACCGTATGGCCGACTCCGAAATTTCGACGTGCGATGAAATTCTCTAGAACGTAGAAAGCATAGACGTTGAGAGGATAATCAGGGGAATACTTACGGTAATACGCGAAGGGAAAGTACTAATGAAAAGTTGAACGTTTCCCCAAAGGGTTAGAGGAACCCGAGGACTCGCATCGACGAGATATTATGTACAGCTGGTAGTCGTTCGTAACCAGCGAACTCCGCCAACTCGCTTTACATCGAATTAAGCGGCGTGCAATAAAGTTATAATAGATATACGCGATACGCCAATAGCAGAGGGACTACGGCGCGTCCACCTCGGATAATTCGCATTTCGATTTCGGAGTTCGATACACACAAGTTGTCGATAAAGTTCACGGGACGGTTATTGACACCCGGCCACTCTCCTCCTTCTCCTTCTCTCTCTTTCTCTCTCGCACCTTCTCTCTCTCTCTCTCTCTCTCTGTGACTGTCGGGGTAATTTAGCGCTCCGATATATACGTTCCCCATCGTAAATTAACTCAGTCAAACCAAAATTGGCTCTTAAAATAGAGCGGTGATTACTAATGCATATAAAATATTTATTCATAACCGTCTGCTTATCGCGAATTTGCGCAGAATGTTGTTTTTATAACAAATTATTATCACTGGCATTACTCAATATTTTAAACGCTATAAAAATTGTAAAAGTAACGTCGATTTTATATAATACAAATTTTTCGAGTTGTGAATATTGTATCTATTGATTATTCTTCTTAAAATGAAGATCTATAAGTCAATACGCAATTTCTTTTAATATCATTTTGAAGTCGAATCATTACTATAATCTATCTATTAATCTTATTACTAACAATAAGTATTATAATTATAACAAGAATGATTCTCTAGGAAAACCAAACTATCTCGTTTCTGAACGAATTCTCTTACTATTGATAAATTTAATAATGGCTATTATTCTCTATATTACGCGTAATCTATAAGGAAATTTTACAATTCTTTGCCATAATGCAAAGTTTTGCAGTTGATTGAATATGTCTTTCCGTGTTCGAAATATAACGATAAAACCGACTCTGTATGAAGACGGCGTTATAGCGCGTCAGGTACACACGGCGAAATATCGCACATACGCTTCGTTCGTGCGGGTACGCTGATTGCGAAGTAAAGATAGTAGGTCAGTTATCGGCACCTCCGGCCCCGCCATTACCACAAAGTACCGACATAGTTTTCGAGGTCTCGGCACAGTCAAGTCCCGCGTAATAATTTAGGGTACGCCGGATACCGATACTAGAGAAACTAACTCCTCTTTGGCCCCGAGAACAATATGCACTAACCCCTTCGAAATCTTAGCTTTAATGCCGGGCTTAATATGTACAAGCTTAGTACAGATCTCGTTGATCGAGTTCGTCGATCCCTCCTCCCCCCTCTCGCTACATGCACTTCGTAATCTCACAAATTCGCAAGAGCTTTAATTAAACGAGCCTCCACTCATATCTCGCGCAATGTACGAAGCAAGATCAATTTTTATGATGAAAAATATGAGAGCGCGAGATCTTGAAATTTTTATCGACTAAGCTAATCTCAATAATCTTGTTATTGCTTTTTTTTCAATTGAATTCTTTGTCATCTTCTTATTGATTATCGTTGCGGCTTATTCATTATTATTAATTTGTGATCTCGCGTGAAAGGCCAGAGTTATATAATAACGGGCTTTAAAGTTCTTAGACGAATCATTGCCAGCATCCAGCGCGACGTTATACAGCTATCCACGATACAAAATATTATTAACGTTGATGAACGGGCAACGGCTTATCCCGATTCGTTTTTTTTTTTTTCGTTGTCAATGAAGCTGGTCGTCGGACAATGAGAGGCCAACGAGCCCGTATAGCTGCGGCGACTGACCGCGGAATTGACCTCACTTTAGAGAGGAATGCGTACTCGGCTGCTTGCCGGGTGCTACTTCGCGTAACGTATCAACCACGATGAGTTTCGTCCACGAAACTCGTTTAAATTGGGACAGATTGGCGTGACGTTCCGCGGAAAGAAAATAAATATCGCCTCTGCAATTGAGCACGCGTCGCTTTTATTGGCTCGTCCGCGAATCGTGTTGGTCGTAAAATAAATCATGCGCGAGTAGACGCGATCGGCGAACCAGCGGCAAATACGAGTTTTACATATATGTTTACTGATATTCGATATTTTGTTCGTACTCATTTTCTTGAAATATATCTTTTGTATATACGTTATATTTGCGCTTCCTTTTGAAAACCATTCTGTTCTCTAGATTTTAAGTCCCTCTATTCGTTTTGCAGCAAACAAATTAAGAAAAACAATATATATGGTATATTCGTGAGTATTTAAGATTTCCAATAATTTTTTGAATATAAATCTCATGATTAACAAAAAAATTTATATGCTTTTAAAAAAATAATCTGCATTTTATACTTTATTTTCTAAAGAAAAGGAGAAAACAAATTTAAATATATATTAAAATAGAAATTTGATTTTTATTATATAAAAAATTATACAAAACATGCATGAAAATGTTGATTTATTTGACAAATTAAAATATTCCAGTTTTATTCACCAAAAGCTTACTTTATATCTTCAATTGACAAATAAGATAACTAAATATATATATATGGAAATAATTTAAAATAAATATTTTTTAATTATTATAAACACAATACAATAATTACATAAAATGTTAAAATAAATTAAAACTTTCAATATATCTCTGAAGCTACACACGGAATAATTACGCAAAGTTGTATATAAGATCAGTTTGATTTTCAAAGTGTATCAGGAAGTTGAATACCGCGGTGTTTTTAATTACGATTGGCAATTTTCGTTAAATCGATCGAAGAAACGAACAAACGAACTGCAAATTATCCTTGTCAAGCAACGAACGACAACAGTGTTACCGAAACAGTGTGCGGAAATTGCAGTGGTAAGTCATTATGAGCGGAACGATCTAATTGACATTAAAATTAATGCAGTCAGGGGCAATTTATTTACCACTTACTCCAAAGCTCCTGCTGACACCGGGCGAGTTACATTCGTTATTGGAGGCAGATACGATAATGATTAATGTGAAAACCGGTTTCACGAAGCCGCGCGTTAGGAAAAAGTGGCCGAATATGGCCACTTTATACCACTCAAACGCGATTCGAATTATGCTTGCCCCGAGGGTGCTTTTGGAATTGCTTTGAGCCATCCTGCAACACAGTGATTTCGTTGGATACTTAATTACTTCCGGGAACGCACTGCGGCGATACGTATCGATCGACCACCAAATACGCTCGATCGATGGACGGGCGAAGAAATTTGACGGATGACTTTTTCACGTCGCATGATCAGAAGCGAGATCGGACGATTTGCATATCGCGGGCCTGCTGCAATATACAACGCCGAGGGGAACTCGAGGAAACCAGATGTATCCGCAAATGAATCCGTTTACGCAACAACGGCACGTTAATTACCTGACGAAAGGGATAACAAGTCAGTCTCGTTCGGTGGGATAGCAAACTGTGCATTTGCGCTCGTAAATACGACAGCGACGGGAACGAAGTTTCATGCAAACGACTTGCTGGCCGCACGAATCATTTTCCTTTTTTTTTTCTCCCTCCCGGATGTCTATTCGATCACGAGAGCAGATATTGCATCGAACGGTCGACCGATTTTAGGTCCGGCCTGGATCGCTATTATCGCCTCACCGTCATCATTTTACGATCTGCGACGAAGGTCCAGGAAAAGAAAGACAGAGCGGTCTCTTAATTTTACGGAATGCGACGCGATAAATTTGTGTATAAATCTGTAAACGCGCGCGCTCCTGGTGCGGAACACAATAAGACGAAAGCAAAATGTGGCCAGGTAAACGCAGGCAAAATTTTTTTTCGGGAGCCCCGAACATTAACATAGATCGGCATCGTCCATTATCGAGATTCGAATGACTAACGCTTGCTTAGTTTGGTCAAG
>NW_017300081.1:293373-354349 GCF_001594075.2 Trachymyrmex cornetzi | reverse complement strand
CCCCCCCCCCCCCCTCCTGCCAGTACGATAATTTAATAATAGTACGATGTCCGGCGAAGCGGACAGTTTCCGCGTTAATTACAAAAGCCATTCTACGAAGGGCCGGCTTTTAACGCTCACTGCACGATGCGCGGTGTCAGAGATAGAAACGTCAGATGGAGAACGTCGACTAATCCATCACAGTGCGTTCGCCTCCTCCCTATATATCCGTACGATTAGTGCCAGTAGGATAGGGATTTATCAAGGAGACCCCATCGTATCCGTAAGGTTTCTAATTGAGGAGCGTGTTAGGAGCACCAGCTACGTCGTCGGTATACCTGATATGCATAACGAGGCCATTCGGTTAAATACAGACAAAACAGCCGGGCGCTCGCTTCCGCTCCGCTCCGCTGCGAAGCGCCGGGCAAGAAAGCACAGCGCTGTTTTGCATCGAAATTATCCGTGAGCGCTACCGTGCTCATACACACCTGAGGAAACGTTGCAAAATAGTTTTGCTTTTTGGGTCGAAGTGAATGGTACGCCCTCGCGCACTTGTAACGACACCCTCTTTTCTCCTTCTCACCCTCCCCTGGCAATTTCGCATATTTAGACTAAAGTAACGCCGCGCCGTTATGGACAACTGGTATTAAGATAACAGACGCGTATGGTCGTACTAATAATCATCCGGAGATAACGATTAATGTATAACATCCTCGCTTAGTTATAACGAAAGGGATGAAGTTCGTTAATACGCTAGCTTGATTAACGAGAAGATGAAGTGTAAATATAAAGTTCAAAATTTCACAAAATTTAATTCTTTCCGTGGTACACGTGCACTATTTTGCAAATATATTCAAATATTTTCGTATGCGGATTTTCTTTCATAAACATTAAAAGAACATGGATATGTTCTTTTGCTGATTTCGAGTTTTAATTCTACATCGTTCTGCTTACTTTAATTTTTCTCATGCATACTATTTCGAATTTTATTATTTTTTAACTATTATAGCAGTTGAAATGATAATTTTTACTTTATAAAAAAAAAAAAATAAAATTCTCAGAGATCTTAAAATTTTAGTATTGATTCGAAAACATGAAAAATCCATTACCATATAAGTTTAATGATCACCTGATCAATTGTAAACTATACGATTTTATCTCATTGCTGTACGACTATAAATTTAAGCGTGCCGTTCGTGTCGCATTCCACCCGAAGATTCTTGCGGCGCGATAAAATCTCCGGATCATCGAAGTAAAGTAAGTGGAGAACAACAGAAACACAAATTCAACATGAATCCATGAACACTCGCATTGCTACTTTACTCTCGCAATACGTGTCGATGAATCACGAGAACTGTAAATACATCTAGCGAATCCTCTCGACTAAACTCCCTGCAATAAGACCAGTTGATCCAGCACTCACTTTCTGTCCCAGCCTAGACTTTTTGAAACGTAAACAAGAAGATAAAGGCGGAAGTTGGGTTCGTAAACAAAGAGATCTTCTCGCGACGTGAGATTCATGGACAGTACCCGCTTCGGAGTGATTGAGACTAGCAGCCGCACAAGACGCTAAAAAACAGGGGAGCTAACAGATATATTAATTAAAATTTACATAGAAAATTATTGTGACGAATTTTTTGTTTTATTCTCAACATGAATGATTGTTTATAATAAATATTATATTATGTATATTTTATCTAATATCGAAATATTTTGAATTTTAGGAGACTCGATAGAAGGAATATGTTGAAAAGTCACGTTCGCAAATCTCCTATCCATCCCGTGATCACCCCCTATGCGTCAAACGGCAATGCATTTTGATAGCCTATTGTTGAAGGAACGCGACGCGTCGCGGCAACACGCAAAGGTGGAGAAAGGGGGCAAAGGCGCGCAGAGAGAGAGAGAGGGGGGGGGGAGAGAGAGAACCATCGAAAACTTTCGAGAGGGCGTTTCGAAATGGAGACATAACACCAGAGTTTGCCTTATTCATGAGTTGCCATGGGACGCCGACTGGTATAACTGATGGAAGACGGGGTTGTAAGGCTATGATGGCCATGTACCAAAGTTGTATCAACGAACGGTCCTCGAGCCGCGTAACGATGATAATACGCTACGTGCCTCGTGTCTGAAACGACAACCATTCGAACTGAATACCTCCCGTAATCATATATCCTCTTCTTCTTCTTCCCTGCCTCCCGCTTGACTCCACCCCTGTGATCTCTCTGTCACCCATTAGATGTTCCGACACCCACTCTGAGCGAATCTTCTTCACGACGCGACCTTTCATGAGGCCACAATGTCGGTCTCGTCTTCCTTCACACCTCGCTTGCAAGCTATACGAACCTTATCCAGTCTTTAATAATGAATCAAGTGGCTTGGATCCTTCAAAATTGTAACATTAGTTGAGCGGCTCATGATTATTACAGGTAACTCATTGAAAATGGAGTAATTTTAAGAATATTGCTTTGAGTATATTAATAAAATGTATTAAATATTTTAAACGTTCTATTCCAATACGTGATTATAAATAACTGATTGAATTTATAATCAAGGACTTTCAAGCTATATTAAATTTTACACTAGCAAATTATTAAAAATTTATAAAAAGTTGATGTAATATAATAGTTGGAAATATAAGAATATAATGTAATAAAGGTTTCTAATAAAATTGATTTTATACGTTATTAATATGGCATTTCAAAAATATTGATTGTATAAATTAATTGTACAAATATTGATTGTATAAGAATATAAATCTCTCTATCAAAATTACTTTTATTTATTAAACATTTTAAAAATCAATTTCTATTTAAATACACGAAATAGCACAGCATTTGCTTTATATATATATATATATATATGACATTTATTTTTAGCAAAATTGGTACGGAATTGATATAGATTTAATTATCAAAGCCTGAAAATTGGATAATTAAATGATATGACATTTCGTGCGCAATCCTATATATATGTATATACATTTCTTTTTATATTAAAATAAAATTAATGTACATCAATGTACATTACTGACGAATTTTGTTTATGCAAAGTGAAACATAGACGAACTCTCTGAGGATTCTAGCCAATGTGCAAATGATAGTTAATGTAAAATTTATTTAATGCTAATCTGAAGCATAATATTAATTTAAACAGCATAGTGTGTTACGGTAGGATGAGATAGAATTATTTTGCGAGAATTCTCTGTGATTTAATGTCTATCAAATATTCCAGAAAAAAGAACTAAAAATAAGTATTCTTATGTCGATTACTTTTCAATAGTCTCCTCAATCTTAATTGTTAGATTCTCCCCAATAGAATACAATTAAATTGTCTCAAATTGTCTGCATCGTGAAAGCATCTGCCATTATAGCATCGTGACTTTTACACAGCTTTATATGAGACCGTGAATTGGTTATTCCCAGAGTGCCACGAACATATAGCCGGGGTATAAAATGTTCCCGGTATACCTCTCAAAAAGATCAGCGCGTGAGACAGCTCACAGGGAATAATAGCGATTCGCGATTCGTATGCCGTGCTCGTCGAAGGATTTTTAGGACACTCGACGGCTCGTTCTTAGTCACATGTCGGTAAGGGAATCGGAACGTGACATTAAGCAGTAATGCCACGTGGCACGGTGACCACACGACACACGGAACCTGAAATACTATTACGCTCGGTCCCACGTCGCCACGCTACCGCACCGCTCCTCGAGTCGTTGCTTGCCATCAAACAGTCTCCTACAGAATGTATAATATCACATATTTCAGGCCTGAATAATGAAAAACGACGCACGTCGGAGCGGCTAACTTAACTTATTTCTTCTCGCGGTAGGACAAGTGGTAAAGGAATACGGTCGATTAAGAAATATTGTTGGGCAGTAATTAAATTCTTTCTACAAACGAAAAAAATTAACATTATACCTACATTGTTTATCATGCAAGTATTAATTATATTAGCAAATGTGAAAAATTTTCAAATAGATAAAAAAAGGAGACATAGCATTTAAAAACAATAAAAAAAGAACATGTTAGATTAATCCGTATCTGCAAATTCATTTTTATATTCGACTGAAAAAATTATGAATGTATCTAAAAATAAGTATTCCTATGTCGATAACGAGATGTCGCAGATTATCCTTCGTGTGAATATCGTGAAATTTATTATTAGAAAATTCATCCTGATTGGACAATATTTGCCCTATTTTCCTCGGAAAGTTTTCTCCACCCGCAGCTCTCTCTGATCACCCCACATGTTGACCTTTAATTGGTATCACGCGAGAAATCCAGTGGTATTTTTTCGACCGAAATGTTTGCTGCGAAATCGGGGCGCAAGCAAGATCGCCAACTGATTAATTCGACTCAAATATTTTATACGTCATTGCTTGGTTCCCAGCGTTTCGTCAGTGAGATCCTTCTCGTCGAATGCGTAAAAAAGATCGTCGACGTCGTCCGCGAGGGTAAGCCGTGAAAATAAAAATATTTGGCGTGAACGCAACCTGTCGTATCCTCTTTTATAATCCGCGGATGTAAAAGGTATATACTTGTCATATCTGACAGTTGGAATCTCGCGGCAAATTGATTAAATACCTCGCGAAATCGATCCACCGTAAAAAAAAAAACGCTGCTAACCAAACGTAATAGCGCGATGTTGGCGCGCCCAACTCGACTCGGTTAATTTAAATTAATTTCGAGCTTGAGATAGAACAACGTAATTTATAGATATATATGCGCGCGCGAATAAAATATGCGCGTTTTAATTAAACGACGTACGCCAAAGAGTGTTTGAGCATTATTGTGTATATACAAATCGGTGGAAAGGAAAATTCGAGTCGATGCTATTAGCCAAATGCGTCATTTGTTTCGAGCAGCCGGAATATCGGATAAACGGAATTTTAATTACTTCGATCGAACACACGCCCGGACTTGCGCGCGAAATAGCGTGTAAGTGATTGCACAACCGTGCCGCTGCAGATGCCGATAAATCAGCGCGGTCGAGTTAAACACGCGTGTATAATTGCGCGCTATCAGAACGCATATCCATATATCTAATCGGGTCGACGGAAATTACAATGAATTACTTAACTCGGTGTCTGGCGCGGCAGCAAACCCGCGAATAACGCTATCACTAAAAACGCACGTTCCCGTGCCTGGCCGTCGTCATATCGTCGCCTCTATAACGTTACATTCCTGTCAATCGATGCATAAAGTTTATTCGATCGGACACACTAAGAGGAGGAAAGGAATTCGTGAAAGGTACGATGACTAGCGATTAGTCGCGACACGTCGCACATCGACGAATTTGAAAAGGCCCAACGGCGATTTTTTGTGGCCAAGGCTTTAAGGGCTATTAAGCTGAAAAATTTCCAAGCGTATAAAATCATTGCGCGTACAATAATTTAACACAGTTTTTTTATTTTTGCATTGCATTGCATCGTGATAACACAACGTCATGACCGTTCGTATCGCTTTTCATATTTGAATACCCGCATGATATGACTGATATTTTGTTTTATAACAGTTTCCTCACAATCATCATGCATACTCGCGATAACAATAACAATGAGAAAAGTAAACATTAAAAAAATAATGCTGGTAAATAACCGAATTGAATGAATGATTCATGTTCCGGCATTAAATCCCTTCAGGCGTGCAACAAGTGTAATTCTTGACAATTATAACAGATGAAATAGAAAATAAAATATAAAATTTGTTCAAATAACTTTTGGCTACACTAAAAAAAATATTTCTAAATCTAAATAATTTTTTTTTAAATATTTCCAAGTAGGTAAATATTTCTTTACTGCAAGTAAATATTTATTAATGTAAACATATAATACTTGTTACATTTAGTAAATATTTACTTGCAGTAAAGAAATGTTTACTTGGAATTACTCAAGAAGAAATTACTTGGATTTAGAAAAATTTTTTCAATGTACGAGTGGTGAAATTTACAAAGTAAATTTTTAACATGTGTGATCAACGGAAATCTGATTAGAGCTAAATATAAATAATAAAACACAAATTTTTCCAAGAGCATACAGCCAAATACGCAGGTTAATGATTGCGATATGATATATTAGAAATAATCTTTACAATTTAACTTTCATAAACGTTTCGGCCGATATCCGGCCTTCTTCAGTATGTTATAATAATTATAATTCGAATTAAATTGATATTTAAATAATTTTCGTTAGAGAGAAGATCTCAGTCGTTATAATACATTACAATAATTAAAGTGAATATTGAGTGTATACAGAATATTGTTTGCTTGTGAGAAAGTTGATTGTGCGACGATAATCCATTATTTAATTCCTCTTATTGTAAAGAGTTTCCAAATTCTTTACAAAGTGCGTTATAAATTACAATATCTCGTCAAGTGTTATAAATTTATAGTTTTAAATTTGTATATTCCTCAAGGATGGAAGAACTTTCTTTAGCTATATACTTATAACTGAATATTTATATATTATATTTATTATATACCTAATATATAAATACTCGACTGACTCCACATGAAATGTGGCCGTTTGCCACATTTGATTGATCGCCCGGAGAAAAGAAAGTTCCAAAAATCAGAGCATTATTTATTAAGATATATTCAATAAAAAATTCAATAAATTGTTCATTAAAAATGTATGTTATATGTGGCTCGACATATGTGGAAATTCAACACACGCCAAATTCACATGTATAGAGTACTTCACCACTCCATACATAAACCAGCTTTGGTGGTGGTAAACCCCGACAACGGATAAAGCTAACTCGTGTGGATACGCACCAACACATCCACCTATATGGGTGTTAGCTGTCTCCAGGCTGAACCTTTCGAGGTTGACTTCTTGAGGCACCAGTGGGGCGGAAACTCGAGACGTATAGCATGGGCTGCTCCGCAAAAGGAGGTGAGTTAATCCCTCGAGACAACTGGGAGTCGCGACGCGGAATGGGAACATTGGGAACGCCGGGGGTAAACCCAATGGTATATTCTTGCTCGTGCTACCCGACAATGTTATTATTACGCTCCCCCATCCGCGTTACGCTGATAATTTATGTTCCTCTTTACGCGAGCACGAGTTTGTTTCCACGTACGTATTTACGAGCATGCCTACATCGCGCGGCGCGAGTCTGCACAAGGGGCTTCCTCCGTCTTGTACGGTACAATCGGCATTTTACACAAATAGCCGCGGCGCCCGCTATTGTCCGTTCGATGATGAACGACCGGCTGAGTTGTTGCCCGCTGGCGCGACTTCCACGGCGCGATATTAATTTCACGCCACGACGCCGAACCGGCCGAACGCTCGAGATATGTATGTCGTACGGAGCGATACTTATCTTTCCTGAGCTGACTAGACGTCGTCGCGCGAAAGTAATACCTCACGCACATAGCAAATGAGAGTTAGAGTCCGGCCAATGCCACGTGCTATAAACCACTACTCGGTAGGTAATTGGCTTCGCTTACATTACAAAATGTAACGATGAAGAATTATAATTTGCATGCAGTTAATTTACGGACGCAAAATAATTATGCAATTACTTTTATATATAGTTTGCAAAATATATTTTATATTAATGTCATATTCATTTCAAAATATTACGTGAAACAACAAAGGATTTTAATTAATGGTTATTACGTATAATTTTATTCGACGCTAACTAATTTTGCATTAACATTATTTTTGTTAAGAGTTTTTTAGTCACGTTTAAAATAAGATTTATATTAGAAACCAATTAAATCTTATCTGGTCGATATATGTGTTAATGAATGACTAACATATGATAAATTTAGTTAAGTACAGATCTAAAAATAATCTTATTGGACCAGTAAAATATTTATGTAAGAAAGTGAAGCATAATGAGCAACGTTACAAAAAATTTTTGTATTCTAACAACCTGCTTGAGCGTCCTACATAATTATTTTAACAAAACTATTTTTAGATCTGTACCTAGCTAAATTTTTAGATACTTCCTATACAGCACAGCAATATTGCAGCAACATTGCAAACGTTGCACACTGAGACAAAAATATTTTGTATTTGTAACTATAATTATATATTATTATAATTATGATTATTACTGCTATAATAATAATAACAGTAACTATGTACATAGTTGGCAACCTAAAATGACTATATAATTATAGTTATTATAACCATAAAATAGTTGAAATTACCATATATACATAGATACTGTTATTATTATAGCAGTAATAATCATAATTATAATAATTATAGTTACAAATACCAAACATTTTTCTCTCAGTGCGCAAATCTTGTTAGTTAAGTTGCAGACTCCCGTGCTGTATAATGGGTTCGGCAAAGCCGTTTCTTTTCGTGTACATCGCGATCGCGGAAGCTGATGAGTCGCATCTCCGAAGATATCAATGCGCGATACGATTGTGAGCACGTCGTGTTATTCGAAGATCGATTAACAGCACGATCGCCACACGATCCTGCTGGGGCGAGCAGAAGCCTGGTGTATATAATTTAGCCTGAACCCGCGTGCCACGCGCTTGGAATTCGCGAACGATTAAGCGCGATAAATGATTAACTCTCGTCGCTCAACAGCCGCTTATCCCCCACTCGTTTTGATCCATATTGCGTGGATAATTTATGTCGTCACTCACGCACATCTCGCTCTCGCCCATTCGTCCGTTCGCAGCTCGCTGCCGCGTTGGCTCGAACGTTCGTTCGTTCGTTCGTTCGCGGACCCATGTAATAATTCTTATCCGTACAAGCAACGGCCGCGAGATCGGAGCACCACGCGATGTTATTTCACGTGCTCAGGCCTCCGCGAACTCTCGTATCCAATAGCCCGGGATCCGATATCTCGCATGCGGTGGCGTTTCACCGAAACGTCGCCGTCGCGAAGAAAGCGAGCTCACCCATACGCTAGCTTATACGAACAGGACGAAACGCAAATATTTTAAGCCGAGAACTGGAGAAGTAACGACTTTTCCTCGGAAAGCAAATACGCCGGTTTTTACAACCGGCCGCTTTCGCAATGAGAGAGAGAGAGAGAGAGAGAGAGAGAGACCCGGACGGGGGTGGCCGCTGGGTGCTTTTTGTAGCCGCATAATTCTCCCATGTTGAATGTAAATTTATCCCCATGGGTGACGCCGTGCACCGTATAGTCGTCTACGCCACTGTTCGCGTGACTATGACCAGCGCGGCAGTCGAATTTATATCGAGACCACGAAAACGTGACAACGACCAGCGGTCGCTGACGACTTCTCTGTTCTCTGGAGGGCATCGAGGCTGCAAGGGGACGACGAGAGCGCGAGCCTTAAATTCACATTAAACATTCATCGGGAGATAGACCTCGCTGACAACTCGACCGATGGAACGGAGATACGAGCATTCCCGATCGAGTTAATGCGATACTGGAAACTGGTCGACTGGGCACGCCGTTGACTTTTTGCACGATTCCGCTAAACGTGTACAGTTTCTATAGACTCTCGTTTTCGCTTGAGAACACCTTTATATATATATATTTTTTGTTTCATATTGGAGGAGACTTCCAAATCAGATTTTGGCCAATCCTACTCGGCTCTCACATCGCAGGTAAAATTAATTCTAAGATCTGATACACAAGGATTTACATTTGTTGTGTATAAAAGTTGTACACCTCCAACTGCAAGTCCAACTCCAAAATCAGTATGCAATTAAACTCGATATATTAAAATTGGTATGTCATTCTATCAATACTTTAGTAACAGTCGCGGTATGTGACGTGCACGATAAGACGTAACATTAACGAAATTATGTCATTAATTACGTCATTAAAAGAAGTAAAGAAGAAAATTATTGCTTCTCATCATTAATTTATTATCGTTGAATCGCGGTCGTATAATAACGAAAACAAATCAAGTGTTTTATTGACCAGATTCCAATCTGAGTGCCTCTGGTGCGATTCAAACTAAATGCTTTTTCGTTTTCGGTCGCATCGCATCGCATCGCATCGCATCGCGACGGAATTGAGCGCGTGAAGCTGTATCGGGTGCCGCCTATGTAAATGAGATCCGGAGAACGTTACTAATGCGCGCCTATCTCGATCTTAACGCTCTCAACGAGACATTCGAATCGCAGCCACAGCGATGATTATTATTAAGTTACGATGTCGCGACTTCGCAAAGTATCGGCGACCATCGATGCCGTAATGATCGACCGTTCGAAACGGCGCGTAAATAGGCCTCGTCGCGATATCGTGATGGAAATTCACGCTAGGGCTCGTGTAATAATTTACATACGACACGAACGATCGCACGGTGAGGGAGCGCGAGAGCGTAGAGACGAAGCGCAGTCCGAAGGTAACAGAGTGTAATAATGCAAAAACGCGACGACGGAGGCGGAGAGCGAAAAGGTAGCGAATATTACGGATAACAAGAGCACGAAGGAAGTTAAGCGAAGTGAGAAGAGCTGTGTCTCAAATGGATAAACTCGTTGCACAGATCGTTTAGCCATCGCCCCGGGCTTTTTCTGATTGCTTCTCTGCCCTCTCGCGATATTATACGGAGCAATTGAATTTCTTATAACCTGCTACTTTCCTGCCTCTCCTTCTTTCTCTGTCTTCCCTCCCTTACTCGCGAGCCACTCGCGTCCTTCGCCATTTCTTTTTCTGGGATTTATCCAACCGAATCGGAATTTCGAGGGGAACGATCGAGGACGCCGCGATCATCACTATCCATCAATGCTTTTTAACGTAAATATCGAAAAACTTGGGAAGGAAGAGCGGGCACAATACAGCGAACAATCCACAAGATATAAATAATCGCGTGCGGAAACAGAAAAATCTCGATATGATTTCAATTTCCGTTTTCCTTACTTGAGCTTTTTCAATATTAACCCGAAGCCTTGTAAAACAACACGTTTGCTACAATACATTTTAAGACTGGAAAGTAATTACAAAAAATATATAAACACAGTTTAATATCCCTTTTGCTTGTAATTTTTCATCGGTAGAAATCGGAATAGTTTGATTTAATACAGACTGTAATTTTTATTCTCTGATTGCAAATGCATACACTGAGAGAAAAATGTTTGGTATTTATAACTATAATTACATATCACTATAATTATGATTATTACTGCTATAATAATAATAATAACAGTAACTATGTATATAGTTGACAACCTAAAATGACTATATATATAATTATAGTTGTTATAACCATAAAATAGTTGAAATTACCATAAAAATGATTCAAGTGACTATAATTTTATAGTTATATTCTGGGACAACCATATTTTTTTATGGTTGTCCCAGAATATAACTATAAAATTTTAGTCACTTGAATCATTTTTATGGTAATTTCAACTATTTTATGGTTATAACAACTATAATTATATATATAGTCATTTTAGGTTGCCAACTATATACATAGTTACTGTTATTATTATTATTATTATAGCAGTAATAATCATAATTATAGTGATATGTAATTATAGTTACAAATACCAAACATTTTTCTCTCAGTGTACCTTTTAGTTTTGAAAACGCACCGTCTACGACATATTTTTATTATAAGAACAGATTTGAATGATATGATAATCTCCATTTTTAAAAAGAATGGCTCAAGCAGAATTAAATTAATGTTGATTATAGATACATGTGCTTTTCTTTCTTTAATTAAATCTTTTCCATCTAATTTGATTTAGCAAAGAGACCTTACTGCAAAGAGATTGCAGATAATGCGTGTAAATTGCGAGGGGATATAAAGGTAAATAATTTTCCAAATAATCGGAGTAAAGTGTACGTACACAGCATGCTATCTATTTGAAGATCAAAGAGCCTCGTTCCATATCAAGATGGCTCGGTGCGGCGAGCGAGTTCTCAAAAATCGACGACTTTGAGAAGGAGCCATCACGAAGAGTTTCCTTCTCGAAAAATGGACTGAAAAGTGAACTGAAAAGTTACCCCTGATGTTGAAGAGTGTAAATACTCCCGCACCCGATTACCTTGAACTTAGAAAGGGAGCAAGCCAGGATGTAGCGGACGTGCCTTGCTGGGGCAAGCAAACGGTCGGTGACTACTTTTAGCGGCGGAATAAATAGGCCGTGTATCGCGCGTGAAGGGTTCTCAAAAATAGTCCTCGGCGATGAGATTCTCTCGCTCGCACTAAATACATTTCGCTCCACCTTTGTTCCGTCTATAAGGAGCAATATCTGCGTGTCCTGTCAGCTCTCTAGCTAGCTACCGACCGGAGATCGCGCTCGTTAGCTTCGAGGAAAGAACTAATTAAAAAGCCGTAAGGGAAGTGGCGCATGTGTACGAGTCTCTCGAAAATCGGTGCGCGAACGCGCGACGTGAAACCGAAAAAGGACGTGCTTCTTAATAATAGAATCAGTTTCGTCGTCGTTGTCGCGCGGTCGTCGCTGGCGTCAGCTGTTGATTGGTCTCCGACAATTTTCCGGCGTACGACTGCATCGGATCATCGTGACACCTTCCGTAATTACGACACATTCCAGAGAACATCCCGGTTGCAACGGTCCCAACCTCGACAGACAATTAAGCACAGTCGCAACCCCTCGAATGTCCCCCCTCTTGCTCGCCTTTAGAATCCCTTTTTACATGACGACGAATAACGATGTAGAAAAGCAAGCGCGATCCCGAAACGCGCGCGGATGTATTTTTAGACGGCTCCTAAATTTTCCAAGCGGTGCGGACCTCCCTCGCTCGCGCGATTAACAGCGCGTCGCGGTCGATTTGTCGGTGCTTCTGAGCCATGAGAACGGGCGAGAGGATGACACTATTTTGGTGCATTCCTCGAGAGTAATGTATCTTAAGAAGTGTTTACTAGTGACAGAAAGGGAGACCTTGAGGGCATTTTGTAGCGTAAGGGGTGAACCATGTCTTTCTAGCCGAACAATCAAAAAGCAGTTAAACAACTTTGTCGACAATAACAGAAGATGAACACATGTAACCAACAGGTATCCTGAAATAACCCCAATACTTGATACCTCGTGTTATTCTAATTTTTATATACATGGCATAAAATGTTCATATTTTGATTTATATTATTTTTAATTTTTGCATAAATTAAAACAGTAAAGTAAACGTACCAATTTCTGAACACAGCTTAGAAAAGATATTCAATATATAACCAATTTAAAATACTAAAATAAGGATATCGGTAAAAGATTTTGTAATTATTTTAAATTTTACAACACTTCTATTTTCAAAATAACGTCGCAAAAACTAATATTATTTAGTTACAATGAAGTAATTGAGGAAAATGTCTGAATATACTTCTGATCCAATTAAATGAACAATCTAAAAGCCATGTTTCTAAAGCTGAACATGGTTGTACCTATTTCTCGAACGTAATGTATACATTCTTTTAAAATCAATGTAAACTTAATGAAAATGTTAAAAAATATATAAAATTATGTTAGAAATGCGAGAAGGTATTATAATATATTAATATAATTATTTAAAATATTATAATTGATGTCAATGATGTGCCACTTTTTATTAATTGGATTGCCTGGTCCACATCTTTCTGTGTATTTTTTCAATTTTTTCTTTTTTGGCATTTTGAAATTAATTCTACAAAAAGCACAATAATTTTTACATGCTTACTGAAACTATTTACAAAGAAAATACTACGTACAGGTACAGGTTAGAAACGCAGTTTTCTATGAATATGAACAAATAATAAGTTGTCCATAAAAGATACATTCGTCTTAATAAATAAATTTATGATAACTATGTTAAATAACAATTTAATAAATATAAGTTAATGATAATACTTACGATTATCCAGTTCAGTAATACTCTATCATGTCATGTGTACGTTCAGCAATAGGCACAACGAATCGAAGTGACATGTACCAATAACGGAACGTGCGTTCAGTTATCAAACTCCTACCAATTGTACGTACCTATTTATTAACGTCTTAATATTTAATAAAAAATAAAATTTTTTTGCAATTTCTTTCAATAGATTTTATTCATTAGATATTTCTAATGTTCAAAATGTAGGTTATACCTAAATTATACAGTAAATTATATGTAAATTTGCCTATGATTTAATATGACGTTTCTAACCAAAATGATTAAGAATCTATTCAGGAACATCATTCTATGTTTCCAGGAAAGAAAAATATTTTTTTTAAATGCAAGTAATATTTCACGTACAAAATGTTTTTTCCATCAACATCTAGACACTTTAATTTATTTAATATATACATACTTTTTAAAATCTGAATTAAGAAAAGCTTAATATTAATAAAAACGTATACCTTTGTTTAGAAATTGATACGTTTACCTAAATGCGAAAATAAGAGAAAAAAATATTTCTTCATGCTGAAAGTGTTTAATTAAACGTCATTCTCATAAATATCACTGGCCAATATTATTACTTGCCTGTATTCCTACATTTAATAGGTAATATTGATAATATTGATAATCCTGAAAATATAAGAGATTCTCTATTCTGCATGAAAATAATTTGGTTGATAAAATAGAATCCTATTATACATTCACACCTCTCTATAAAGCTTCATTACAGTACAACATATTAATTAGAGAGGCGAAGTATTTTCGGATTTTCAATTTTTAATTTTTGTTAAACAGCTTCGTGATTATTGTTTTAAATTTCTGTAAGGGAAAGAATAATTCTAATTTCGTAAAACTTTACATCTTCGAAATTTGATATAAATCCTTAAGAAAAAGTAATCTAATAAAAACAGTAATATGATTAACTAATCAGTAACTGATGATGATATTTCAATGAAATATTATGTTATTGATTAGTCAGTCAGTTTATTGGAACACTTTTTCTTAAGGAAATCAATATCTCTCTTTAGTCATGAACTCTTGAGTCATGAACTTGATAACTTGTTCTAACAAAACCATCTTCTTTCTATACGTAGAACAACAATCTTCAATTTAGTTTTTCATTGCTTCCGTCTCGAAGTGTTATGATAACACGACATGAATCATTTTAAAGAGTCATTCTAGTGAAAACGTTTCACTTTAAGAAGAGTTATTCTTACGAAAACGTCAAGTTTCGGGGAGGGTGGTTTGTGCATGAGGCATGAGGTATCACCAAATGATGATCTATTCCGTCGCGATGACCGTGCACGTTCGCCGCGCGTCATCATGATCGAGGACAATCGCGAGTGAAGAAAGTTCGGATAGTATATGGCTTTCATCGGTGCTTAGATCGGACAGTATGACAAATGGAAAGCAGTGACGTGGTCCTGTGGCGTGAAACCGCTAATTGGATACGCATCATTAATAAAATAAAGCGAACTGCTTGTAAGTCTAACACGGAAAAGAATGATCGCGATGTATATAGCTGACTATAAGCTGTAACCTCCCACGCTTAAAAAATTCAAACATTGTAATGCGGAAATCGATATAGAAATTTCTTCTCCGATTTTAACATTTGACGTACAATAAGAAAATTACATATATCCTTTTAATAAGAGGCAAATCGCATTATTTATTGTAAAGAGGTGTTTACAATGACAAGTTCTTATCTAACTTTGTCGACTAACTATGTTGTGTGATAAATATAATGTAAACGAGTTCCCAACTGTGTTGACCAACTTCATTGCCGGACAAAGCTGCGAATTTGAAGCAAAATTCTTTGTTGACTAACTTTGTTGGAAAGCGACGTAAATGGAGCAACCAACAGCTGAGAAATTAGACTTCCTACATCCTTTCATAAATTGTTTATTATTATAGGCTAATAAGTTGACATAAATTTTTCATTAACGTTATTATTAAGCAAATGAATTTTTGTAATGCTAAAGAAGTCTTTTTTCTTCACACAACTTTATGAAATCATATTGAGGTTTTTGTTAAATTACGTAGGTACTTATTCAATATTCTACGTCGTTACTCTCTTTCTAAAGCTGTGTCAGCGATGTTAAAAATCAGTCCGAGATCTCGGACGGAGAAAGAATTGACCAATCGCGTTGTTCATGTGACCAAGTTGTTGAAATGTAATTAGTTAATTTTCTTCTGTTCGAAATATCAGTTAATTTTTAGAAAAATCTTATTTATCAGAATACTTGTGTTTCTACTTTGGTAACGGAATTTTTTCATTAATTATACGTTTTTAATAAAAAGCGAAAAATCCGTTAGAGACAAAACTATATAGCCTCTAATAATTGAGAACGCATGCATTTATCTTTTAACGATTATACACATTTCTATTATTGCCGCGTTAAAGCTTGGTCAAATGGCAATTTATAAATATCGAATGCATTGCTGGATGACTGTCCATCTAGGGCATAATGCCGTTTTACCGCGTTGTTCGAATATATAAATTGCTACTATATATATATATAAACATTGGAAAGAGTATCTATCAAAGAGAAATAGCTCGTAACCGCATAAATTTTCGTTTGGCATAGCATTAAAAAACGCGAATGAATATACATCGATTGGCGAAATCGATAAGTTGGTTAGATGCTAAAAAATCATGATATATAACACATAGCGAGATGAAGAAAAATCTATTCACAAATCACAATTCAGTTTTATAAATATAAAGTACTATTCTGTATCTGCTTTTGACAAGCTGTATATTATTGTAAGATAAAACATCAATTAATTATAAATTGAAAGAACACCTTTTAGTACTTTCTTATTTAATAATACTAATATAATTAGTAAATTTGATTTGAAATTAGAATTCTAACATAAAAGAATAAAATTAGAATGGAAGAATATATGATATGTTTAAATACTTATTTTTAAAGTAATATATTTCTAAAAGAAAATATATGGCATAAGAAATACAATTTTTATTAATTGAAATACAATCAATACTAGAAATTTAAAATGCCTATTACGGTCGAAGCTGGATCTTTGTTTAATTCAATCTTGAATTACTAATATATACTAATATATGTACTTGCATATATACCATATTGTAGTCTTTTTCAAACTGCGCGCCGAATTATTTTTCCGGACTAAATAAACGCAATTGAAACTACTCTAGTAATCGCGAATTAAATTGACAAGCAATTTAATAATTTGATGCTACCATCAAGCATCATATATTATAAAGATGTTAATATGTTAAAAACTGTTAATAAATTTAATAGGCATTTTAAATGTCTAGTATTGATTGTTTCTCACATATATGGTCTAAAATAAAGATATTGTTGAAATACAATGTTTGACTGCTCTTGTAACTGAAAAAAGGATTTAGCTGATTTTGGAACTGAAATCTCGATGCAAAAACAGAGATTATTAAATTAAATAGAATTTTATGGTTTTAAAACATTTTTATTATTCTATTAATAAAAAAGTTTCCATGTGTGTACTATGTTACAAACCACTACATTTAATTATTTATTTAAAAAATGAATTGTTTTTCCCTTTTTTATGTTTATATTTAATTCAAATAAAAATAAAACATTAAATGCAAAGGAAAAATTGACAAAACAAATTTTACAAAAAAATAATAAATAATAAAAATAGAAAAATTAGTAAACTCTAGGTTAGCTATGAGCACAAAAAATAGGGATTTGACTTCTTTTTGCAACTTGACTTAATTCACTTTTATCCTTAAATCTAATAAGATTTGTAACTGTTTTACACGGTTTAAGATGTTCAATTTCGTATAAAAAATTCAAGGATACCAATATCCCTTTTATTTTCATTTTGGAGGATATAACGGTTTTGCATTTTGCTATTCACATACGTATATGTGATTATTTAATATAGAGAAAAAGACAAAGTACATGAATATGTAAGAAACTGCATATGCGTTCAATCATGAATATGCCTATGATTTTTTTGCAGAAAAAGAATTTCTGCAATACATTATCTTACAAAATCAAATAACTTCCAATGTACACATTTCACTCTAACATTTCTATATAAATTATAGTTTAACTATAAATTTGAATTTTTCTTGCAAATAGAAATGTTATTTTTAATATCGCAGTTTAAAAAATGTAATACAGTGCAAATATTTTATTCTCAAATCAATACTATTTATTAGATAAAATCGTATTTAATTGTATATTTAATGTTTTAACGATTATTTGAGACAGAAGAACCGAATTTTTCCATTAATAAAAAGGTAAAAGCGAATTCTGACAATACACTCGATTTCGTAGAAATACGAGAAGTCAATGTATCACCTCAGAGAAACGTGTACATTTCATAACGGTGTGGTTATATGAGAATATCAACTATTTTCATTGAACTTTCCTTGCAGAGAAGTTCATAAATCGACCTTTACCGCAGGTTTCTTCAAATCTCTTCATAGCGCATGTATCGAAATTCTTTTTATGTCTTTTATCTTTGACACTAAAACAGTTTACTAATTGGAATGCTAATTAGTTATTCGTGAAAATACTGAAACTCTTCTGGCAGTACAAAGATGATAACTACAAAAATATTTTACTTATACGAATATTATTGCATCTAATTTTAACGGAGTATACTTCTCTAACATGCAATATTACTTTCTTTATAATTACATGAATTACCACAGTGAATATTAGCATCATAGTTTAAATAATTTTCGGAGGAATCTGAATTTAAATTATTAATTAATAATGTATCTTTTTCAAGATCTTTAATCTTTGTTGTTTAAATTTTAAGATTTTCTCTTTTTAATTAAAATATGTTTCTACATTTTTAATATGTATTTAAATATTAATTTAAAATATATACATTTTTAGTGTATTTAAATTTTATAATTATTTTCTGTATCCGTACGTACGTCACAAAAAATTACATCAAGAAACATTATTTTGTTTAATTAAGAATAAATATTTCGCAGTTTTTAATTATTATTACGAATTATATCCCGCATATATTCGCGTTTAATTATATTATTAATTACATTATTTTAATTACACTATATATTATAATTTCAAACTAACTCTTTCGTGCTAAGTCTCGTAAATATGCAATAATCTTAACGTTTTTATAAGTAACTTTTTCACTACCGTTTTAATTCTAGAAGCAAGTAGAAAGCAGTTAAACTAAGAACAAAGTTAATCGACGTTAACGAAATTGGCACTTGGTTTTGTCAAGTTTAGGACTAACGACTACGTGCAGTAGAAATTGCTATTTCCGGAAAATATCACACGGAAACAGATTATAGTTATAATACAGAAGCTTGTTATTGTCGCACGGATCGTAGGAATCTTATTCGTGCATGTAAGGGTGCCATCAAATTTTCCCGCGATCTTCACGCACCAAGGGACACCGAGTTTCTATCGTCCGCAAAACGACAAGCACATGAACGCACACGCAAATTTTTCTCGCAAACACGTTTAGTAGAAGGCCATGGTGGAGGACACGCGTTTTGGTCATGCTTAATAAACGTTTGGTCCATCCTCGTCGCATGTTCTCGACATTCCAGGCGTCGAAGGGAATTCTGGATTCCGCTGGTCTCTCTTCTCCGCGGATCGTAATGGTTCTAGCCAATGGCGGACCTCGAAGAAGCGGCGAAAAAAAAATGAGATGACGACGAAAGGGGGAAAGCATGAAACGACGCCGGATGCGCGGCGATGAAGCGTGGAACCGGCGACGCGAAAGGACGACAGGGTGGAAGAGGAACGAGAAGGATCGTCAACGAAAATTGTCTGAAGTCCTCCGACATATAGAGGAACGGAGAAGAGAAAGAGGATGTCTCCATGTCGGTCATTTAGGGTGTGAAAGAAAAGATAAGGTCTGCCTTGGCTCTCGTTCGGGGTCGTAAATTTTTACGACAAGTACTCGCTGTTTCACGTGATCCTCTGTCCAACCCGTGTTCCTACCAAAAAATTGAATGCATCTTTACGAAGATACCGCGCGTCATATTTCCATCTGGATGTTTCGTTGTCGCGCGATGACGTAATTATAATAGCTCGTTTATAACGCACTAATATTGAAGCTTAGTTTTATAACTCGATGAGAATGACGTAAGATAGAAAGAAGAGGTCGTGACCCATCCTCATTTATTCCGTTTATTCAGTACCACTTTGACTATGAGATAATTTTCCGAATTTTCGTTTCCGAGAGAACGAGAAAGTCTCAAAGCCACCACGCCTTTTACGCGCCGTCGCGAATTGCTCGAGCTAATTAAAACGGAATTTACGCGTGTTCTAGAAAAACCAGCGCAATGTAGAAACTGCTTTCCAGGGCAGGCGTCGTTAACTCTGTACATAATTGAAGAAACAATTACGCGTACATGGAAACTCGTTGCTCGACCCGTGTTATTCCCGCCGCGACCAGCCGCACGTTGAAGAGGAAACGACAGCGTGATCCAGATGAAAATCTCATTTTCGACGACGTACATCTTGCTACCGGCTAGATCTCGGTCTGAAGATTGTGCATCGGTCTCGGGATGGTAAAAATATCAGACTCGGCAGTATTATTGGGCAAGATGAAGTTATTTAGGTTAGGTCAAGTCGGACCGCGTTATTGTCTGTCCGGCTCAAAACTAGCGCACGTAATCATAGAGAGCAAAGCTCCTGATCCTCCTACTCGCGCGTATACACGTAAGACGCAAAATGGTACGTTTCCTCAAGGTGGCTTTTCCTTCTACGGCCGAGTGAAATTGAAAAATGAAATTGATTCTGCGCGCGGCTTTCGCGACGGTCCTATACGGACTCTTATTAAATATATATTTCTCGGGAATAAAGAGTGGCTACAAAGGCAGATGGGATTAAAGAGAATATGACGTAATTCGACACTTGCGTCTGCTTCAAAAATTACAAATACGATCCCAACAACACTAGGTGGTTCAAACATCTATAGAAAATTGATTGTATAATAAATAATAAAATATTAACTCGCATCAAGTCGATCCGTTAAATAATCTTTTTCAGTCAAAATCAAATATTTAAAAAATGTTATTTATAATTTGCACAAAAATTAATTTATTATCGATTTAATTTTCTCTATAAGTTTCTATAAATAGGTGTACACATGGAAAAGTAGGATGCAAGTATAAATAATTACTTCTTTCAAAAATTCTTATATCACAAGCATTAAATTTATTCAAAATATTTTGAATCATAGTAAATACTTCAATCAAAATTATAAAATTAGAACAAATTCGATTTTCTTATTATGTAAAATCATTTTCTTCAATCAATTTCATAATATTCTTAAAAAGAAAATAACTTCTTGTTTTGAGTATACAACAATAAATTTTTCTAAAATTTGTAACGAGTATATTTTAAGATTATTATCAAGAAAATATTTTTGTTAAAGATAACCATTACTTAAAAGGAAGAAAATTGAGTAATCACTTTTCTTAGCAATAGAATGATATTTTCCTATGTGTAAGATGAGAAACGAGAAATGTCAATTGAAGATACGACGTTTTACGTTTCGATTGCAGCGCAAGGGAGAAACAATATCGCCTTGCAAAAAATTGAAATGGGGTGTCTCGACCACAGTAAATGTCTCCTGAAAAAATGCGAAATACTCGGACGGAGAACATGACAACAATTTATTAAGGTATCCTTTTCCACCGCGCCTGACAAGTCTCGGACAAATTGAGCGTACGTTAACTCGATGGATGAATACATTCCACTTGATCCAACCGAACGATCCAGTGATTCTCAGTTGGCGTTTAATAAACCACTTGATTTAACAAACGATTTGTAGAACTTAATTTTAAAAGTGGGCTTAGGGATTTAGCTTTTGATATTTCCGTCACACATTTCTCAAGAGATTATATTATACTCGTATAAAAACGATCTACATAACGCGTCTTCAATGATGCAGAAATTATGACGCGTACGGCAATAATCTACACGGGATTTAAACGGCGGTAGGTTTCTCGCTTGAATACACATATATCTTGCCTGTTAAGTCTGGCCGTTTAATCACTCCCATAAACGAGAAACAGGAGGTCGCGATAAATCGTAAAGTACCTCTCCGAAGCCAGGAGAACGTCGACAGAAAAACGGCCAAGTCGTGGAAACTCAAGTAGGCGCCAGAAATCGCTCCTCGACATCTGGAGCCGAGCCGAGCCGAGCCGAGCCTGAGGCCGGAGCTATAACGCGAGCTACATCCCGGTGAAAACATCTGTCCCCCTTTGCGTGAGCGGTGTCCGCACTCCGCGTGCGCGAGAGATCGGTAAAACGTAGCGGTGGCCATATTTATTTCGGCGATTCCCTTTCGACGAGGGTCTAAAAATTGAATGCCGTCATAAATCATCGCCGATAAGAGAACGAGTTCTTAATGTGAGGACATCGCCGCTACCAGGGCTCCTCCTCGCGTCGTGTCCTTTATGCCTCTCCTTCACTCCCCATCTCCCATCTCGTCTTTTCCGTCCTTCTACGATGATTCTCTCCTACACCTTGGACATGATCGTCCACCGGTGTCGCACCAACCCTTTTTCCGGTTCACCTCGCATCACGCTTTCTCTCTCTCTCTCTCTCACTCTCTCTGACTCACCCGACTGCGATATCGCTACGTAGCATCTCCTACACCTCGTTCTCTCTCCCTTTTCCCGTGCGTTGGTTTGTGTTTCTTGTGTATCCTCCGCCGCACGATCAGATAAAAAGACGGAGGAGTAGGAAGACCTCGGTGGTGGAAGGACCTCGGTTTAGTTTGTCACCATCGCTTAACCGCGGATGAGAGGGAGTGGGAACTGGGCATGGGAAGCATAGCGGGGACGAGGTGGAACGCGCAGGATTTATTGGACTTGTCTCAAAGAAGAATCAAGACTTGTTGTTGCTTGCCACGAGGCCAGTTCTCTACGAGAAAGCCAATTAAATCGGTCGACAGTCCCAAAAGATTCTGAGTCCAGCGGCTTCTACCGCCCCTCTTTCTTTACCCTCGCGCCCCCGCCATCGCCCCGTCCTGACCTTTAATCCGCCTCTCGCGCTTCCTTTTTCGCGAACTTAAATCGGACATCTTATCTCGGGACACGATACGACATGCCTCGCGACTAATGTCCAGCCGGCCGACGCACGAGAGAGGATTTCGTACGCTCGAGAGAACGGGATGGGATAACTGTCCGTATTTTCGAGAGATTGATCGGCGTCCGGGTAAAAAGGGGCGATCTCCGCGGAGGATTCGACGGAAAGCCCCGTGTTCCTTGTCCCGCGCAGAACTGCGCTCCAGGGAGAAAAAGAAAAAAAAAAGGGTAGGAACGACGAGAGCGAGAAAAGAAACGTAAGCTTGCGACTTGGATCGCGACTTCAAGATCTACGCTCGAATTTCCGTTAATCGAGCAGGCGCATTACCGTCAAGATAAAGTTTCCCGAGACTCGTAACCGAAGCAGTTAACAGCAGTTGAAGAAACTAGCGCCACTGGGGCATCGCAATGGCGAGCAAACGAGCGCTCGTGTAGCCGTTAGTGGTTTGTAAGCGAGTTCGCAACGTGAGAATGACGATCGCGCATCCCCATCGCAACAACGGTGCAAACCGCCAATATCCTAGTGGACATATGTTGACAGGCATTCGTGTGGTTTATCTACATAACGAAACTTTTTATTTATTCTTTCGGTACCAAAGACATTGAGATGAAACGCTATCCAAAAGATATTCGCTGTGGTTGGAAGGGACTATCAAAAATTGTTATTCTAAAATTTGTTATCTTTACCTATGTATCTCCATTTTATAACAATTTCTTTTAAATTTTAACTTTTGTAACGTTTCATCATTTTGATATATTGTTATGTATATAATATATAAATATGAAACTTTATGTCTACTATATGTACAGGAAAATTGTCAAATGCGTACGACTTAAGTTATACTTTTTATTATATTTTCCATGGTATTAATTTGTATGCAAATTAAAACATTGGAAATTATAGCTCAATATTTCGAACACCTTACATGTTTGACTTTTCACTAATGACAAATTAATTTGTTATAAATTTTTTTGTGCAAAAGATAGGATTAAAACCGCTCCAAAAAAAATCGTACCTACTGGTTTTTTTATAAATTATATCTTCTTTTGAAAATATTAAATTTATGAATAAAACCAATTAAAAATATGAGATCAACTAATACGTAATAATTAACTAATACCTAATTTTAATAATTCTTGTTAATAATCATTAAATAATAATTTAAAAAATTAAATGTAATATAAAATTAAATGTAATATAAAATACTGGTGAGGTACGAGACCAGTATGCACTCGGCAACTCTCCCTTAAATTCTGTCGGCTATTATTAGTACACTAACAAACTTGGCCGTTAGCAATCACTTTCTGTTCCAACTTTGCCGTTTATGGTCAAGTACTATCCACAACTATTTGTCTTCATAGTGATACGATTCATTCAGACAATTCACTGAAAAGGAAAACAAACGTCCCAGCAACAATCTTGTCTGCAGAACTACTCTCCGAATCTTCACGTGAGTACGAAATACGCGGAAAGACTACTTCCTCAATTTTTCATCGCATACAGGGATGCTGGAGGGACACGGTTTCTTTCCACGGTAGACATCGTGTAAGAGACGCGGAGATTTTTTTCGCGGGCTTGTTTCGGCGCACATTCCACCGCGCGGTGCGGCGAGGTGGGCGGTGGCTTTTGAATGCGAGACCACAGAATAATTTATATGGAAAGCATGTACGTGTACGTGTGTGTACGAGAGCGAGAAAGAGAAAGAGGGAAAGATCTCTCTTCTTGAGAGGCATTGTGCTTGAACTTGAATTAAACATCACCCCCTTGACTGCGAGGCCTCTTGGCGACGTCGTGACTAGAAGCTCCAGGATAAAGGGGGATCAATAGGGTGCGGGGAAGTAGGGCCGCTACTATACAAACTGGAAAGTTATTCCGTATGGAGGTACCTGCAAATACGTATCCTACGGGACTGCACGGACTGGCGTAACGAGACAGTGGGGTCTGATATTCGAGTTCGTAGATTACTTCGAGATCGAGTCCTTCTACCGGAACGTATCGATTGCGGTCGGAAACGAATTTGGGAGTACGATTGGAAATTCATTAAACAAAATGACCAGCAACACCACCCATAAGAGCCTCCGTCAAACCTGTAAAATAGTGTAAAATGTACTACATCGTAATTCAAAGTTATCGATTTCTTCGGCTTTCTTTCGAAGAACACGAGAGTGACGTTTTCCTTAATTCAGTCTCTGTTATCTCTAATCGAGAGAAAGGTACTACGCGCGGAGCACTATGTTACATTTGAAAACAGTTTGGACAGAGTTGTAGGCAGGGTCGTAGAAAGTTCTCCAGCGCAGGGATAAGATAAAGGGCTCGTAGGGATCAGACAAAATTCTCGTTAGTATACGGGGTGCACCGACGCGTGAATAACGGAATTTAAAGGCACGTGGCAGGTCGATTATCCGTTGTACGCTCACAACGTCATGTGGCAATCGTCGCATTGTATATACGCGATGTAACGTACGTTAAGCAAGGGAATGCCGCGTAAAAATTAGTAAGCAAGTAAGCGAGACATAAATTCCTGCAGTGATCGGAGCCATCTGCCCGAGTAAAGAGCACAGCTTGAGGACATCTTAGGTTTCATTTAAGCGACGACCCTTTCGAAGAGCCGAGTAATTTAAACCCGACCCTCTCTTTTGGTATCGCGCTCGTTGCGCCTAAATTTTTTTTACGAAGAGTCAAAGAACCTAGAGAGCGAAACGCGGCAGTTATCGTCACGTCATGTGTACGAACGATCATCCATAATAACGATTTCCTGAGGAGAGAAGACCTCGGAACGACTCCCGCAACTTCCATATCCCGAATTTCCGACGTTTGTAATTCTAATTATTAGTAACTCGCGGAGAGAAGCGTTTCGGAGGAACTCGACAACGAGCTCGACCCTGAAGAGGCTAATCCCTATTCAACAGACGAGCATGGAGTCTGGAAGGAAAGGCTGACACTTTTCATAGCGACGCAGCGAAATGCGCTCCAGAGGGAAGAAAGGAGCCCTCCTGAAATAATATTTGAGGAATGCCATGTCCGGGAAAGGATATACGAGAAACCGCCGCCGCACGAACAAATGATTAACAAATATGTATAGGAGTCACTTCTGAAACTTTTGTGTCGGCGATTGCCACAGCTGTCTCGACCATCTCGTTTTCTCTTCTTCGTTTACGCGTCCAGCTTGACCGCTGTCTCGTACGTGTCTCGTCTTACACTCGTCTCGAGTCAACGACGTGCGTTGCACATCGATTATGCTTGAATCGTGGCGGTCGCAAGTCGAAGAAGTCGTAACGAGCCGGAAGAGCCCACGACGATTATTCCGTATTGCTCATTTCCGACTACGCTTCGTATGGACATAAAAGCGCGTTTGCTGCGTCATGGCATTAACGCATGCACGCTAATTACTCAATTACAGATCGAGCATGGTGAATCCCTCTTCGTTCCTTTTCATCCTTTGTTGAATCGCTTCGTTTCCTTTTTCCCTCCGTAGTTACGCCCATTGGCTTTACCATGCCTTCAAGTCGGAAGGTTGTCTCGGATGAGTTATAAAGATGGCGTAATAGTGTAGTTCGTTAATTTTAAAGTTAACGTTACGCCACGCCAGTTTGGCAAATATAGGATAAATTCCGGTGAAATATAAGAAAGTTCGTAGGTAGGTAGGTAGAAGGTAGCTAGGTAGAATCACGCCCAGGGCGCCTCGGATATGGCCCGAAGGCGCTTTACTTTCCGGAGAACTTTGTTTTCTCACCAAAATTCCGTCTAACAGCTGCAACAACAGTACGCGTGGTGCGGTAGCTCGCTTTCTCTATCTCGCCATCTCTCTTTTGCGCCTACCCCTGCAACTTTACCTGCATAAACCGAGTCGAAGTTCGGGGACAGAAGTGCTGCGCACAATAACAGCTACAAATATAGAATCTATACTCTATATAGAAACGAAACCCGTCGCGCCATTTTTTATTGTTATAAGCTTACGACCTTTGCGGAAGAAAACTTGAGGAAGTTTACTTTCGTCGTTGTGACTTGGAAAGAAATATTATACTCTTATAGAGTATATACATATAAGAGAGAAATACGCGCTGCAACTATGTCAGCCGACCATCAGAAGCTAAAAAGAATAAACGTTTTCTTTTTGTTATCGCAATAGAGAAGGAAAAAGGCATAGACTTATTTGAAAAGAATACAATAAATTGTAAACCAAGTGTATTAAGATCGTAAATGCGAATACAACTGAATAACTAAAACTTTAACGGTTAAAACCTAATGGTTTAAGTTATTATAGATTTTTAGTGCTTAAATAATATTTTTAGTGTGAATTTATATAAGTACATATCCTGTTCTGCAAACTGCGCATCAAAATTATTTTCAGTCTTGAAACGTAATCATAAACCGCACTGGGATAATACATCATAAATTAAATTGACAACAATTTCAAAAATATTAATGTTATAATAAGCATCTTTTAAAGCTGTGAATAATTTATTGCGAAAAATATTATCACAGCTGGGATTCAAATCCGGATCTTTCATATTCCGAGCGAGCGTCTTCTCAATAATCGTATTATTATTTATATTACTTTTCTATATTTAATAAATAATATTTAATATTAAATATATAAATAATATTTAATAAATTATAATATTTAATAATATTAATAAATAATATTTAATATTTAATATAATATAAATATTTTTCATTTTTTAACAAAGAACGTTATTCCACTTGAACAATAAATTTTTTTGAATGGCATTTGAATATTTTAAAAGCATTTTTCTTTATCCTACATGTAAAAAATATACACATTTTTATATATCCAAATTTAATCATATAGTAAATTAAAATAATACTTCGTCATTTCATAGACTAGAATATAAGCAATAATAAAAAATTCTTAAATATCGTTAATTAGCCAAAGTCTAGTAACAATTTTATAAAAAAATATTAATATACACACAAATTTACACATAATTCTCTCTTAGATCTAAAAAGGAATTAATTAAAATTTTTCACAGTGTCGCGTTAAAGATTAAGAAGTGCTCATTGGAACTCGAATGAGCCTGCAGAATATAAGCGTGCAAATAACCAAACATCGGTCTCAGGGATATGGTAATTCCACAGCGAAGTGAGAATACGTAATAGCAATTAAGATGACGGTCAAGAGAGCAAGGCAAGTGTAACCGCGTGTTCTTTCGGAATTATATACGTCGATACATGGAATGATTGTTTGAAGAGCTCTCGTCGCGGCGTCGAGAGGATTTACTTTTCTGATCAAATATTTGCCGCAGAGCCGTGGAGCAATTTTAACATCTCGAGACACACGCGCTTGCGAGCGCGCTGCCTGCTATGACGGGGATTTTTTTTTATTTGAAAAACCTTGTAGCCATTGTGTACTCAGGTAAGGTCTATGGTGTGGCACCGGACGAACGAATGGACGGACGGACGGTCGTCTATTGTTTCTATTGTTTGTCTATGAGCTGTTTCTACTTCGTCCCGGCATCCTTAATTTAAAGCGTGCATTTCCATATACGAGGACTTGGTGGTTCTAGACTTACCAACCAATACTTTCGAATATAACTTTCCCCACACCGCTCATCGTTGATGCCGGTGGTCCTCAGTTATTACGCAATGTGTATCTTACTTGTTTATGTAAATAGATTTCACTAATCTCTGTCGTATACATGTCGTCGTTATGTTCATGTATAAAAGTCGCAGACAAAGATCTGCTTAAACGGAATAATTATTAACACTACCGTGCCATCTGGATGTACATACAGACGATATTTTAACATTTAAATTAGGTGGCTTTTGTATCGGTCAATCAATTTTAATTCTTTATAGAGAAATAATGTATGAATTAGAATGTGAAAAAAATTGAAGAGTTGTTGAAACTGATAGAATTTTTGTTAATATTTGTCAATTGAGTTGGAACAAAAATTCGTAGCCCAATTTCATTTATATCATGTGTACATACTTAAAAAAAGCAATTCTACCATTTGAGAGAGTCAAATTTCAACTTTAAATGTCTGTTTCTTTTTTTAAATTGCGATACGATGATTTTTACCTGGGTTATGAGCAATCAAAATCAAAATCTTAAAAACATTTTTAAAAAAATGATTTTGTAGAGAAAACTTTCATGTTAGAAAGCAGAAAACTTTCACAAGTTCATTTCTTTATGTGACAGGTCTACAATGAGAAGAATAAATTCCCAATTTTGTTCATTTCGTAATTTTCTATATGCACAAATTACTATAAACGTACAGAAACTCAAAAGACACAGTGTGTATAGAAAGTATAGATTTCAAGCTTTCAAATCCTTTTTATTTAAATGTTATTCATTTTTAAGTAAGCATTATAGCTGCTTGAATTTTGAAGTTTTTGGCATTATGAACTTTGTTTCCATCCAATACTACGTTTATCGAGAATTAAAGTCAAGTCTAGAATGAATTTTTTTATATTGATATTGTATTAGAAATCAATATTGTGTATTTATAAATACTGTTAGTATAGTACACCTATATATTCTATATAATATCATAAATATATAATATATAAATATAATATTAATATAATTTCTTGCTGTTCTGTAAATATTGCTATATTTAAAAATTAGTTTAAAAAATTAAACTTTTAAAATGCTAATAAAAAATTAAATAAATATTAAAAGTAAATTTAAATTGGATTAATCTTTTATATACTTCAAAAAATAATATATGAAATTAATAATTCTCAAACATAAGCTAAAATAATTCTAAATACATATACATATAATTACTGAAAAACGAAATCACGGAAATAGCGGAGTTTATTTAACCTCTGATAAAGCAACAATTTTGTTTCTATATAATTAATTAAACATTAACGAGACATAAAATGAACAAAGCATATAAAGCAATAATGATTTTAATTAAAATAGTAAAAATCAAAGCTGTGATCGAAAGAAATTTGAGAATAGCTAAAAAATGAGACTGATATTTGTACAAACAGAATGGCTAAAAGCTACAGTGTCACACGATACGATATGATGCAAATCTAAAACAACGAGTTGTATACCGATCGCCCTTCTATCGTTTGAAATCATCGTTTGAAAAACATCCTTTGAAAACAGGCTAGTAAACGGCTATGTGAAATAATCCGTAGAAAAACGCGTTATGCGTGGCGAAAAGGTACACCACATCGCACATTAGGTATCATTTATCCCTCATTAGGCCTCCATTCGCGACTGTTAACGGACTTAATGACAGCCGCGGTCGAGAAATGTATGGTTAATACCACCAACAGTTTCACAAAAGTTAACAAAGGGGGTTGGGGATTGTGGTCGAACAATCGACACAATCAGGTACATCGCTGTCATCCCTACTAACGTAGAAAGTCAGTCTTTCGGAAAAGTGCGAAAAGCTCGGTTTCCGAATGCCATAATTATCGCGGCAGGGGAGTCCTGCGGATGCGCAGGAGGAGATATCGGCAGGACGGATTGTTGAAAGGCGCGCGGGTTTGGGGTAGTGAGGCCGATAAAAGCCAAAAGAAGAGGCAGAAACGTAGGTGGAAAGGATATACGCGCGGGATAAACGGTGAGGGCGTACGAGGATCATAAATTATCGGGATGCAACAATGGAGAGAGGCATCTCGCTTATGTATCTGCGTCGCATCGTATCCCGGCCGTGCGTACACGGTACCCCAAATATTTACATTGCCCGGTGGCAAAACTCGAAAGTAATAGATTCGAGATGACTTTTCATTTAACTAAGCACAAAAGCGGTGGACCATACGCCCCGACAACGCTCGCGCCCACCCGCTGGCTTGTGCGGCCTGCCAGGACAATGTCCTTTCTCTTTCTTTCTCTCTCTCTCCCTTCTCCCCCTCCCCGCTCTTTCTCTCTCTCTCTTTTATCTCGTTCCCGGTTCACGGACGATTTCCATGGACCATCCGGCGGCATCGCGAAACATCGCTTTGTGGGCCACTGTTTGTCAGCCCGGCAACCGCTCGGACGGTAATTGTTATTGCTCGCTAATTTCCAGAATGTCGCGAACTTCGAGGGACGAGTCCGCAGGGTGGGTTTATGCGAATGCGTGTAGTCCATCTGCGATGCTTTACCCATAGTGAATTGGTACTCGGCACGTGTTGTTTTTTCGCCGCGTATTGTCGCTTAAACGTGATATCATATATAGGATAACTGTCCCAATTACTGTGCCTGTCCCTATTAGTGTGTTTTTGTATTTCGATAAGTCATAAAGAAAACTAGTACAAATAAATAAGAAAAAAATATTTTTTTTTTGTTAAGTTAAATTATTAATGCATACGATACCGAAGATAATATTTTATTTTTTGAGTATTAAAGTATTTTAAATATTTTTCGAAAAATATGAGAATTTATGTGAATCTAGTGATACGTACCGCAAGATTTTAAGCTTGTCCCTATTAATGTGCCCTGTATTGGAGCTGAGAACGTTCTGCTGAGAATGTTGTGTATGAGTGTACTTTGAAATAAATATAATTAAAATAATGACTTATGTAATATTAACATAAACAATTAGCTTAAATTTATTACCTGTTGTCGTAACTATATGTTAAAATGAATCAAATGTGGATAGACACACAAATTGGGGTCACATTAATAGGGTCATCGCCGCTAGAGGATACTCGCTAATAGGGATAAAAACATGTTTTCTATTTTTGTCAAAAGCATTATAAAGTATTAACATTTTTTAGATTAAAGAAATATTATAAGAAAAAGTAATTGAAAAACCAATATTGATTGCAAGCAAATAAAATTAAAGCTACAATATTTAATAATTAATTCAGTAATAAGCAAATTGGCTAAAAGGCACATTAATAGGGACAGTTGTTACCCTAGAATTAAATGGGATAAATGCACAATGGAAATAACAGGTTACCGATAATCAAAAGTTTAAATTGTTATAATTTCGGTATATTGAATTTCTCATGAATTGAAATAGAGAACTACATACAATCATAAATCGTTGTTAAATATAAATAGTTTCGTTTTGCGTTATCGATATCTGAATTTACCGAAATTATCGATTTTATTTTGCGTTGGCAAGCGACATGAAATATATATATATATATATATATATATTTTTATATATTTGAAATATTCCGGTAAATTATTGATTTTTATCTTGTTATTCGCATACAGCAGACAGTAACTTTTTCAAATAAATAGTTTTAGAAAATCATGAGAGAGATACTGCCATGCACAGGATCACCTGTCGACTAAAAGCAATGCGTAAAAGCAACTATTTCGATGCGGTCGTAATAGACGATACGACGGACGAACCATCGTTTGGAAATCGGATAAATCTCATATCGTCCAGCGCAAAAAGCATCGAAGCTTTCAATTCCACCGAAGCGATTTCAAGCTAACGAATAAAAATACATGGATCAATGAATTCGTTTCTCTTTTTGATATTATTTAATCATAAAAGACTTATCGATCATTTAAATGGATTTGGTAACATAGCATGTTATATGTAATCATTACGTGGAAGGAATAACTTAGCGACTTAGCCTAACTTAGCCTTAATCACAGAGTTAATATGAAAGAGAGAGAGAGAGAGAGAGAGAGAGAGAGAGAGAAGTTTGTAAAAGCTACTTTGCTGTTCCGAGCAGAAACTCTTCGCATCATTTGTTAACAAATACTAAATAATATTACCGTTTAACGAATTTAACAAAATATTCGAAAAGTTAAAGCAAGGAAAATATTTATTTATCATACTATGGAAATTACAATTAACAATAACATATTTATTGCGGCAAAATGCTATTTGATATGTTGCACATGCAGTGTTATCAAGTTTTTAATAAGTTAAATTCTCCATATAACGAAATTAAATAAACTTGTTTATTATCAGCTATCAACGAACGATAATGTTCTCATTATCGACTTAGCGACATTGGCGAATATTATCCATCCGCGAGCATCGAATCAAAGGAATGCTTGCTGCAAAGGACAATGGGTCGCGTACGATATCTATGGAGTTAGAGTCTTCACAAAAGATGCTTTATGAAGCTTTCGTACAAAGGGAAACGCTAATTATTAGCGTTCACTAATTTCCCAAATGTCACAGGCTTTTGTCGCTCGTCGATGTGAGAAGGGTAGCATGCGATATAGAATTAGTTATTATCTACGCATCGAATTACAACTGGAAAGTAATTATTCCAACGAATGATTTATGAAAAGCTATTGATATCTTATGCCCAATCAATTATATCCCTGTATTCGTAATTATATTCGTGATTGATGTTTATGGAAAATTGATTTAGATTTATCCAAGATACAATTCAATTAAATTATACTCGATTGAAACGTGATCTTTAAATCGTAATAACAGTCGACACGTTCGTTCTTTTGTACTGTTTTATTACTTGCTTCTTTTTATAAATCAATTAGAAATTAGATAATATTATAAAAATAATATTTTTTGATAAATATATATACATATTTAAAATATGCTTTTGAAAAGATAAGAGATGAATTTAAGTAAAGAATATTATTTCCACATAATTAACAGTCAGCGATAAATCACACATAAAATTATATATAAAAATATTGTTAATTTTATATAAAATAGATTTTAGATAAATATTGTTAATTTTATAGAAAATAGATTTTAGATTAGTTATATAAAGAAAGAAAAAGAACTTCCGTTTCCTTAACTTACGTTCTCTCTAAAGTTTTTTTCAAATGTTTCAAAAAACAGATTATGACTTCCTGAGAAATGATTACGACTGTAACGTGCTTCATCCGCTTTGACTTAAGATCACGTTTAAGAAAAAAGATCGGGATCATGTCTTCCCCAAAGTGGCGCAGACAGCGTAACAGCTGCCCTTGACACTGAACACACTGTGTTACGCGCAACATTTCCGGTCAATAAAAGGAGCGCGGAGATGCGAGAGCAGCTGTAACTTTTCGAAAAACTCGTTGGACTTGCGGCCTCATGCCGTCATCGATATTTTTTCGCGCCTCGAGAATGCTGCGAGTAGAAACATCATCGACGACATTCTGACGCTTGCCAGCCCGCGGGGTTTCGTCACGTTTTTGAACACAGATTTACCGCTGTCTTTGCTATCTCTCTTTATGGCTACATCATATTTAATGTATACTTACACTGAATGTATTTTCTTATGATTTTTATAAAAACAATTGATCCCTTTTCTTAGCAAAAGATTGATAATTTCTAAAATTTATTAAGCAGTTGAAGATAAAAAATTTTAGTCTTGAAAAAATTAAACTTTAAAAATGCTAATAAATATTAAAATCTTATTTTTTAATTAATTTTAAAGTCTATTTTAGTAATTTTTTAAATAGATTTAATTTATATTTAAATAATATTTAAATATTTGCAAAAAATAATATTAAGATTTCAAAAATCATAAAAACTGATAGTGTTTAAAATTTGATAGAAAAAATATATAATAAAATTATTTTAGTTTTTTTAACGAAAAATATCATTGAGTATTAAAAATTATACCTATTATTAATAAGTCATTGATTTATAATTAAATATACATAAATATATAGGCAATTAATTAATGTACTGAGTGTATTCATGCATTTAGCAAATTTTACAATAATTTGTTTAAAGATTTTAATGTATTATAAAATATTTACTATATTTTTAAAAATTGGATTATAGCATTTTTAAAGTTTAAATTGTGGAAATATTTTAAAAATAATTCAATTAATTTCTTAAATAACATTACATAAGTGAATAAATTGTAATATTGTTATAGCACGTTACAACATATACATTTAAATATATGTTAAATTATATTCCGAATATAAAAAATAAATATCATATCTAGTTCCCGAAAAATAAATGCAAGTAATACTCTCTATTGAATACAATGACATTTAAAAATTCAAGCTTAAAATAAATTTTTATTTATTTTAAGTGTTGTTTCTCTTTCTTTAATCTCCAATATTTTAAAGTCTACTTCCTATTTGATATTATATCTCACAATAATGGTGATATTTTGAAGTAGATAACTATTACACCACAATTTTCATTACAATAATTCACGAATAATACAATTTCGAAAATTAATTATCGCGGAAAATTTTGTTTAAGAAATTATTTGCCTGGAAATTATACGTAGTTAAACATAATAATGACATAAAAGTCAATTCAATAAAAGCTGTATTCTCATCGTTTATTCTTGTAATAAAGCCATTGAGCGCTAATTATTAAATACGGATTACAATTTACTAAACGAGTTAATTATTGCATGATCAATTTATCGGGAGTTAGCCTTATGAGACTTCGGTGAAATGAACTCGATGATTACGAAACGCCAGAAACGTTGCGATAGCGCAATCAACGAACCGTCTCGGAATTTCATGATCCATGAGAAGAAGTACTTTCCTCTTTGGACGCTTTTACGACACGTCTCAGGAAGTTTATCGCTTCATACTTCCACGGAATATCTACAAAACAGATACACCGGGGTTTCTCATACGGTCGCCACAACGTACTCAACTCGATTCATCCAACCGACTTCTCACAAGACGCGGTAGGGGAGATACCCTTGCCGCAAGGATCAAATTCCTATGGATGAAGTGTTTGCACAGGACGCCTCTACACCGGTGTGGTCCCGTTGCTAATGGCTTCGCTCACTAGATCGAAAATATATTAGTCGTAGCAAATAATGCCTCGCCTGTATCGCTACTGGCGAAATATTGTGAGTATATCCCTATCCAAAAATCTTCAAATATAATAAAAAAATTTTAAACAATATTATATCTTATATATAGGACCGTATATGTGAGGAACACGTACAACCTATAGAAATCAAAATGCCTTAAATTGTTTAGTTAGATCAATGCTTGTATGATTCTGTGAATTTATATACTACGTATGTAATCCTTTAAAATGCGCGAAATGATTTTTCGGTCTTAAAACGCAAACTCAACTATAAACTACCGCAATAATATTACGAGTTAAATTTACTAGCAATTTAACAATTTCATGCTTTTTCGCATCTTAGAATGATCTTAATAATGCAGAATGACATATTAAAAGATTTTTGATATTAAATATGAAACGTAAAATTAATAATTTAATAAACTAGAAAAATGTTTACAATCCAATTATTACTGGTCTAATTATTTGTAATATCTCAATTTTCTCCTGCAAATGAAAATAAAGAAAGTAAAAATTTTCAAAGGAATATTTTCGAAAATTGTAATTAATTATAATTCGAATTCAAGGCAAATATGATATCGGAATGTCGTCTGCTAATTCTATCAGAATCAAAAATTACGGATATACTATCGTATGCATATAACCAGCTAATCTAATGTACTTAATGTAGACTATTACCATGGACACAATACATGGCATTTGCGTATAGACGGCGCTCCGTGGATCGTCATCATCGCCGGATATTAATGCGATAACTAATAGTAACAAGATTCAACCCGGCTGGTTAATTTCGTACACCCACACAGACACCAATATACTCCCCGTGTGTATCATGATTCCACGAAGGAGATCTTGTATATACAGGTCGGTATGACGCATGACGAACTTTGATCGTCGCGTGACACTGTGTGGCAAACCATCGATAGAGAGTCGAGGCCGGATAATCCCTTTTCAAGTACGAAGAGAAGGGTACTCCACTCCTGCAGGCATGTTCCTGCCTCAGACGACGATCCATTCTCTCGACGTTCTTTCTCGCCTCAGGTCACAAGAGAAGCCTCCGATCGCAACACGCTACGCCGTTTTTATTCCCGCCTCGAATTAGATAAACGTCCCGACGAATCCGCTCGCGGAAATGCAATTTTCTGGGTTCTAAATCAGGCGACTCTGCGGAAACGCGCCGAGTTTCAACGTTTGAAGAAAAATGTGATCGGAGCGATCGATAGATTTTCAGCGACGTCGAAGACGTTTGGAGTTTAGAGTTTACTTCGTATATAATGTAATCATTAGTTTATATATATTGCGACGAAAATATATTTTAGCGGGTTTATAATGCATCTTTGTATTTCATACATTTTCGTGAAAGATCTATTTGATACCGAGTAACGCGTGCATTTTTTCAAAATGAGATATATCTGGTGCATCACATTTGTTATTTCTTATCTATAGCTGTCCCATGGTATCTTACCCTATCTTTCATGGAATACACTTTCTAAGCTGCAAGAGAATTATGGCTCATGATATCTTTAACATGGTGTAACATGTAACATGATATCTTTATGATATCGCCGACGTAGCATAACGCAGGCTTAACGGAGTTACATAATACAAGAATAATAGAATAGGTCCTTTGATCGGAAAAGATACTTTCCTGAAGAAGCTGCACCGAACGTCACAAATTGCCCCGGGAAAGAACCGGTCGTCGTACCTACCAACCCGTGCAGCTACTCGTGTGTGCAGCAATGCACACTTTTGTCAGTTTCTCCCGAATGCCTCCGGCGAAAGGATCGGTTCTTTCTCGCGCGGATCGAAACGAGCGAATCGCGGAAGGTAACATCGCTTTACATCGCCACGTTACATTGTGGCTAACCGCTGCGATACGAAGAAACGGATAATCCCTTTTGTAAAGCACAGAGACTCGAGAATCCGCGGAGCTGCACCTCGAGGCAGGCAGGTGCTCGTCTCCTGGTGCATAACACCCTTTCCACGACGCGTTTTTCGCCTCGAGATACGGGCAGAAGGATATTCCTCCCGGTCGGTGACACTGTTTGACCCTCTGCCACATGGCGCTTCGCATATGGTGCACGCTATGTACTCTCCCGCTTATTTTTATACGCTACGTAGATGAAATTCAGTAACGAGAGAAAAGGGCCGGGTGCATCTAGTGCGCTGCACCGACAGATTGCCGGTTGACTCGCGAGATGCACCTGCACGCGATCGAGCCAAGTCTCAGGCGGAGCTAAGTGTTCAAATTTTCACGGGTTTGCTAACACGGGGTAGAGTATACTCTTAAGTACTCACAGTGGACTCAAGACTCCGATGTCTCTGGCAATGTAAACCCCCTGAGAAGCAGGCGCCATGTGCAATAATTTATTATACCACCGTACAATATGATAATACGATCGTAACTCCGAAGTCGTTAGAATAATTATGAAGATTTAACAATTGTGAAATATTTCCTACAGTTTCTAAAGAAAATTGTTGTTCTGCAAATTACTACGTCTAATATAAAAATTATACTGACTTACGTATCATTAATTTAAACTCACTCTACGTTAAAATCAATATAATGAAATATCAGAAAAAATATTAGCTCCAAAATGTCAATCATATAACATTTTCCCTAGGAAGAAAACGTCAAAATACGAAATTTTTTTGCATGTATATGTACAAATTTTATATATGTACATACATACATAAAAATGTTTACTTTCAACGTTTACGCTCTAGAAAAAAAGTTATATGATCGATACATAGGTTCGAATCCTTCCTAAGGCAATATTTTTCACAATAAATTTTTTAGAGTTTTTAAAAATGTCTATTAAACATTAATATTATTATTGCTTGTCAATAAAATTATTATTATTAATTTAATTTGTGATGTTACTATCCCAGTTTCAATTTTGGATTGTATTTCAAGACCAAAAATTATTTCGTCGCGTAGTATTTACAATACGGAGTATGTATATAAGTTCACATTAAAATATATTATTTAAGCACTAAGACTTAGACCGAGCTGAATAAGACTTTCTCGTTATTTAATTGTTTATTCACATGCATTTTAATGATATTTGTTATTAAAAAAATAACGTATACTTTCTGATGAAAAGTTAATTTTACATTTATGAATCCTATGTAAGAAATTTTAGTTAGTACAAAAGTAATAATAATATTATCAACACAAATGAATAAAGAAGATCATATTCGGCGGTCTAAATGTCTAATAATATATATTGCGTAAATTTTTACAATTTCCAGTTCAAACAAATTGCACAATTATTTATCTGTCTTGAAATGCAATCTTAGACTGAAGGTCTATATGTGATATTATATACAAATATAATATTACAAATTAAATTGACGAGCAATTTAATATTATTGCTAATAAGCATCTTTAAAGCATTGCAAATAATCATCAGTTGCCTAACTATTCTTTTCGGTATTGTATGTTGTAATAAATCATAAGATATAAATCGTCATCGTGACAAATAGCAACACGGAAGGCTTGTATCAAGACAGACGAGCGAATCATAAAAGCGATTGCGCGGAGTGTGGCTCGAAGCTCAGTCCCTCCGCATGGCAATAGACGTAGTTTAATCAGAAAACTGCAGGGAGAACGGGGGAGAGGGGGGGGGAGGGGGATGGACAAGTATCCTCCACTGCTAGAATGCAGGGGCATTTAAGTAGATGGAGGGTATAGACCCCTGTCTACTCCATTTGCTTTCAGCCCGGGGGACCCCACCGCCGATATATATCCCAATATTCTCCGTAACAATGATGAATCACTGCGGAGCACCTCTTGCGCAAGAAGTTGCACACTTCCAATGCGCTCGGTAAGGTCTCTCCATTCTCGGGGAGACGGGGATATGGCGCCGCTTTAGCACGATACGTTTCTGCACTTTGCGCGGTTATGCAAACGTGATGTAAGTCATGCCCGATGAACATGAATTTCATCGTCGATGAGAGAATACCGGACTGACTATGGCGATTCCTTTTGTGTCGTAATGCGGGCGAGGAGAGGGCGAGTACGCGAATCTATTCCGCAGTGCCAAATGATATTCGAACGAACGTGAGAAAGAAGTGTTTCACGTACGCGCAACGGATGAAACTCTGCCGAAGGGAGACGATGCTGAGCGACTCTTTCCTTGCATAAGATATGGGACAGCTTTATTTTTATGACAATGGTTACGAGGAATGTAATACGCAAAGTACCGCGTATCCTTCGCGGTATTATATTTGCGCTTGATGTAATATTATAAAGGAGTCGCTTGCACTTGCATAATAGTTATCTTCCTTCGAATATATAAAAACGGATGTATACATTTTTTTCACTCAATTCCAGCAGAATCAATCAAGCCTAAATTTATTACTATCTTCTATCAGCAATATAAATTTTTTATTTACAATAATTTTACTAATACTTTATAATTTTTTCTTATCTAAAGAAAAAAGAATTTACAATCGATTGTTATAACAATTATTCCTTTTTAATTTGTTATACTGTGCTTTAATTTAATTCTGTTAATTTAAAAATAAGATTCATTTGTGTATTTAAAATTTTTTTTAGTATAGCATATCAATAAATTACTTTTCAAAGAATTTAAATAGTCTTGTGCATCACTTTAGTAGATATTGAAAGAAAGAATAACTAATTAGCTTTTAACGTTAAATATCTCTGAGGCAGGACATACGTCATAATGACGAATCAGTTCAGTGCCGAGCTTGACTAGTCTTATTAATAAATTCGCTTCCCAAGCGACATACTATGAATCATTCGATAGGCAACTGGGGAGATTCTATTAGACTGATTGGTTTGCATCTCTCTACGGTTGAATCTATGCCGATACGTCTTTGTACCAACCATGCGCAAAATGCAATTGCCTCTTTTGATATATTCGAAGTGCATGGAAAGATTGTGCATGAATCGATGGTGACAAATCAAATTTCGTGTACGATCTAAATAATTTTGAACTTTTCCTTCACAATATCACTATAATGTATAATCTTCTTTCAAAGATTTATATATCTATTGAGAAAAAAAAAATATATATATATACACACAATATTCGTAGCCAAAAGCTTAATTTCAAAAAATCAATAGTTTGCTATTTAATCTATTCCAGCAATTTAAGACAATTTTCACTAAGTTCATTTAACAAATCATTTTTCTAAATTTTTGACATCGTAACGAAATTGCACGAGACTTGAAGTTCCATGAATGAGAATCTTATGATGGAGAACGATCGATTAGCTTGCTCTGAATTCGTGGTATTCTCCTCGGGTGAATCGTATCATAGCACATGACTCAGCTGAGCACCTTGATCGCAATGACAGAAACGCGCATGCAACATTTCTCCGATTGACCTAGTTCGAAAGTCAATCGCGTTAATTCAGGAAAGATTCGTCAGCATCGATGCCCAGAAGTATCGTGAGAGGAATCCATAAGACTGTGCAGTTCAAATCAGGCACAAAATATCGCGATTGTTAATAATTAAAGTAAATTTCACGTACGTTTATTAACTTATTTGCGGCTCTTATCAGTAATCACTTTTAACGTGCATTTTATTTGCCCGTTTAGTTCTTCCTCCTTATCACATAAATTTCGGTCTTACGTTCCTGGCATTTAATCTCCTTTTCCCCTAGGTTTCATTAAACCGACTTTCCAAATATGGCTAATCTGCGGACCTTTTTGTGCCCTCGAAGGAGTTAACAGCAGTCGAAACCGCGACAACTTAGCTAACGTTAAAAACATACTACACTCCGGATAGGATTAGCGCGCCCTAATTTATTGACTTCCCGCCTTACTGTCGCGGGGACAAGGGGGCTCGAACCCCAGTGGCTCCAAGTTAACGGCATTTTACAAGAGGGGTGACCCTTCATAGGGGAGCTGCCACGAGTCGGAAGATGCATATTGCATGCTTGTAATCAAGTCTGACAAAATATCATGCATGCAGTGTGATCGTTCTAGTGTGAATTGTATGACGTATTATATATTATTATAGATATATGTACGAGGGTCGGAAACGAAAATCATCGTGGCGGAATGTACAGATCGAAATGTCGCAGCTATATTTAGAACTACTTTCTTTCTACGTATTTTTTCCCGAAATGAAGTGAATATTTTGTAATCTACAACAAACATCGTTATATTGCGACAGTTTATTAAAAATGATTGATTTACGATGTATCAAAAAACTCGGGGAAGCTTAATGTCTAGAAGTCTGATTCTTTAAACCTGTAATACTTGAAGTATTCAATGTCATAAAGGGGATATACAAATGATCACTCTACAATTATTTCAATTGACAAGGGAATATTGCGGATAAATATAAGCAAGAAAAATAATTGAGTATTTCTTGGCTATTTCAAACTTTATTGCCTGTATAGTTTACAGGCTTGTGATGCTGAAGATATCAATCAAAATAAAATTCACGATCATTTTCATCCGTTCATAATTAATCCTTATTTCTTTTCGATATGTGCTAATAAAAATGATATTTCTTTTACTTTATATAATATATTAGATACATATAAAATGTATATCCTTTAGAGAAAATTTATTTTATGCATTTTCACATTAATCTGATTTTCAACTGATTGGTTTAATTTATAGAATAATCGTTTTTGTTTTATATTAAATACATTTAAAAATAATTCTTTAATGATAAACTGAAGTTACAAATAACATTTTTCTGTTACGATTTCCAATTAAATATTAAAAAATTAGAGATTTTTTAATGCATAAAAAAATTAATCTGATATACTATATGTAACATAAAATTGTGTGAAAAAATGTTTTCGTACAATCTTTTGAAATTTAAAATTCAATTTGTTATTATGGAAATTAATCTCGTATATATTGTATTAATAAAAAAAATTATTCGTTTACCGTTCAACAATCAATATTTCATTATTCAATAAATGTGATTTCATTGTAAGATAATATATATGATACCTGATTAAGCAGATAAGAATAAAGAAATGTCGTGTCCATTATCGTTTCATTGGACAGTTCCTATTTATACCAAGTATTAAACTATGTGGCATGACGTGACTTACGTACAAGGGGCGTAGAAGTTTGCATTCCGTCCAATTCTCCTCAACGAGGCAATAACGGACGTCTTGAAAATCTTCCGTCCTTCTGCGCGTCCTCCTATCGCAGATCCCCCTAATTAAGAACACCAGTCGCGAGTGTTGGAGAAGGGAATTCAACGATGATCCTTATGTTCAAAGCCTAAGTGTCTCTTTCTCACGTTTCTAAAATCAAATTTCCCGTTCTATTAGCATTTATATAGTGCACAAAGAAGTATTAAAATACATAATTATTCAGAAATGTAATAATGGAATATATTATATCTCACAATTATTCATAAATGTAAAGCCTTATGTAATATCTTAACAATGCCTTATATAAACGTATAAATCGCAATGCGAAAGAAAAATGCTAATAAAACAGAATGACTGTTTAAAATAAAATTAATTATCAAACTTATTGTGTAAAATATATTTTAGTATCTCTATTAGTATCTTATTAATTTTTTTGTAAATATCTTGTTTGAGGTGATAGAAAATACATGTAATGATGCATTGACTAAAATTTCATTGTTATTTATTTTTCCAATTAGAAAATGTAAAGCTTTTTGTAATAATGCTTATTAAATATATGTAACTATATAAAAAGAAATTTCCATATGCAATCATAAAAGAAAATTTCCATATGCAATCATAGAAAAAAATTTTCATATACAATCATAAAAAGAAATTTCCACATTATCTTAAATGTTGTTTCAAAAAACATATAAAAATATATGGTATGTACAAAATTGAATTGCTTGTAATATTTTTTCGTGCTATATTCTATAAATCTCTAAGTTTAACAAAAGTTATTAAGCAATAAATATTTCACACAAGATGTTAAATTAAATAACAAGATTTTGTAAAAATATTCTCTCGTCGATTTGTTGCGCGAAATTTTAAACGAAATGTAACATTAATGATTAGTGTTGCCATCTAATAGTAGTGCAATACAATTAAAATGTGGCAAAATCGAATAACCGATCGATAATACAATTCCAGATGAACAATTATCAGTAACGTCGCTATTAGTACGCATGCATAATTAATTAAAATACATTAAACATTCATAGAAAAACCGTGAAATGTAAAACAATTGTTTTTATTAAAATTAGTTCGCATAAAATAAACGAGAGAGTACAATTGGAAGAAAATTTATGTATATATATAAAATTGAAAGAATTTTAGAAGAAGATATCTTTTTTACATTGCTTGTGTTAAAGTTAAAAATGCAAGTGCGGAATTAACAACAATTTGAAAATATCGAAAATATATGTCAATATATAATTAATCTTGATAAAAGTATTTCTCAAAATTTTTCATGTAATTTCTTAAAATTTATGTAAATTTAAAAAATTAAAAAAATTGCTTATAAATAATTTTTTAACTTCTTAGAAAATTTCTCTCAGATTCTTTTGTACAAAGTAGAACATTTTTTTTCAGAAATGCCGAGAAATTTTATAAAATCTGAAAAAAGTTTAACATGCATTTTTCAAAAACTGTAATATTACTATATTTAATTATATATTATTATGAAATTGTAATATATTTTGTATTATAAAATAAGAAATTGTAGAATATTTTAGAATTCACATATATGAAAAATTCTGACCAAAAAGATGTAAACTTAATATTTTTGAAAGTGTTCCAATTTGTATACAAATTCTGAGAAACATTTTCATCAGGATACAGAACGATGTCATGTTGTATACCTTGTCCACATGCGATGCTGTACATTAATCGCGTTTCGCTACGTATCGGCATGAAAATAAGTGTTCAAATAAGATACATAAAGAGAGTTTCAATTTTGGACGCAGAACACAACTTCAATCCTCAATTATCGATATTGGCGATGTCGGCGATGGCACGCGATGATACTGACAATAGGGATAGTGTATTTAGTGCGTGTTCTCTCTCTCTCCTCCCCCTCCTCACTCTCTCTCTCTCTCTTCTTTTCCTTCTGGATCCCCAGTGGATTTCCGCTCTACTATAGCAGATCACAATATCACATTTAATGTGTTGCAAGAACTTTACGAGACTGATACGTATCCACACAACCAGTTCTCCAAGGGATTGTCCTAAGGACTTCCCCAGGATGTTCTCGGAGAATTATGTTGTGTGGGTACCCCTGATTTCGTAAAACACATGATGATGCGTATGATTTTATCTTTGTTATTCATTGAATGTTGAACAAGAATAAAATAATTCATCATGCACATTATGCGTTTACGAAACGGTCTTTACAAGAGATACTCGACGCTCGCGATTATACGCACGCAAGATTCACTTTTCGACAATACAATCACAAAAAATATGAAGAAATGCGATATACATATTTTGATAAAATGTTCAAACAATGAATTATGTTGTAACAATGGACGCAATCAACGCAATTAATGTTAAAACAACGAAAAGGATATACCTGTAGATGTGATCGCGCAAGCAATCTTACTATTCTTACCTTCGCGTTTTGTTACGAAGAAATAATTTTGGCGCAATATGGCGGACGAGAAACTTTCGGCCAAATCTCCAAGCCGAAATTATAAAACCGCGATATCGGCGTATAATAAGTATACGTAATATTCAACGCGTTACAGCGAACTGATGCTCTACGACAGAAATATTGCAATATTCTTTCACAGGATTTATTTTTAAGTAAATAATAATCGTGAAAAGTACGGAGCGTTTCGAACGGATTTCGCCGCGTTTCGCAATGGATCGATCACGATTCACGATACACGCGACATCTGTCGAGGACATTGCGAAGTAATGAGATTGCCTATCGACGGTCAAAATATTACGATTAAAATAAAAATATCGCTAAAATACTAGAAATTACTGCGTTCAGCGGAGAAAGCAGCTTTGCAACTGTTGCAAAATTTTTTAATATGATTAATCTTGTCATTAATTCCTTACTGGATTTAAACGTATAAATATTTCACATTAAAGAATTTTACAGAAATTGCAAAACTGCTAAACGCAGTCGATTTGTATCGATTACCAGTTAATAACCCACCTAATCTTTAATATTAATAATTTAGTCACATTGTTTGAAATCTCCCAAAATTTTGCACTTTAAACGAGATAAATATATATTCGGGTATTGAAAAGAAAGAAAACGAAGATACTGAGTGCAAAAAGTGCAAGCAACGCGAACAGATCGACACGTCACGAGACACCATATGACTTTTTACCTATATATATAGGTATGCATATACCTTTAACTGTAAAGTCAGCTGATTTTGACTGGCTGCTTCTCAGATGCAAGTGGAAGAAGAAAATATGGTCAGAGACGAGTATCCAGCACCGGAGGAAATGAAAAAGGAAGAAGATATAGAGGATACGATGCAAACGGAGGAAACTAATCACGACGCTGACGAAGAAATGAACTATATGGAGAACGAGGAACGTTCCGGTGATATTTGCGAGTATCTCGAGAACGTTGTGTATCCTGAAGATGTATATATTGATCCAAGTAAGCATATTTTCAAGTAGATCTTTTCGAGTAAATGTTGAGAATTCAAAAACTAACAACGTGACATGCTGTACGACTATGGAGAATTTTGTTACACATTATTGGTGTATATCTAAATATTAATGCACAGACAATTTCATAAAAATACAAATTTTTATAGACTCCTTATATTAATACAATGATAATAATAACAAAATGTCTAACTGGGCGTTAGGAGTCAGCGCCGGGTATAATATTGCGCAAAACTAACTAATACTTATTCATAAATAAAAAATTCAATTTTGTACGTTTTGGCTCACTATTTGAGCCATCCTCAGCAATAAAAAATTATCGCTTTAAATCATGGATACATAGAAATTCTCAATAAGTTATATGTTTATTTTTATTATTGACCGATATGCTTTGTTCGCGCGACACATCTCTCTTTGTATTTAACAAGTAACATGTGATTAACATCAAAACGAACATGACTTTCTTTTATGTTACTTAAATTAGTTAGCTTTGCGCAATATTATATCCGGCGCTGACTCCTAACGCCCAGTTAGACATTTTGTTATTATTATCATTGTATTAATGCACAGATATATTCGTGTAAATAATTTAAGAAATAAATACTTAAATAAGCTTTTAAATCAAGTAGAAAAAGAGATATGTATATCATTAACATGTTATGCACAGGTATAAAGGCATTAGAGGACGAGTTGGATCATTTGCAAACTGCTTTGGATCATTTGGAAAGGAAAAACGATGATATACATGCACAGTTGACCGAACTGTTGCAATCTAATCGTGAAGCTAGGAAACAGTTTCAGGAATCACTGCAAGTCGAAGAACAACAATCAAAGTGATAATTATTCTTAGAAAATTATGTTTGCCAATTTGATGTTGCCTGAAGATACTCCTAAGTATTATTTTTTGATCTTATAAATGCATTGTTTTATGTATCTGTAAGAATGAAAAACATTTTATAATCTATCCTGATTAATCATATTTGTTAGTAATTAGGCAAAGAAACTTCAACAACATTCCTAATGACAAAAATAAAATTGAGTTAATTTATCGTGTAATTATGTATATATGTATACACATATATTTGAAAATATTAATGCACTTTTATTTATTACAAATATCGATGTTAATTGAATTGCAATTGTAATTTTAAAAAATTCTTGTACATGTTATGCAAAATATATATTTTTTATTAAATTTTAATATTTTATTTTTGAAGAATAATGGAACATACACAATATCTTTGTTATATATCATATTGCGATATATATAGCATTATGTATATACATATATCAATTGTTACTAAGATCAAATAAACAATATTTCTAGAAATGATAAAACATTTTAGAATATTTCTAACAAACAAAATAACCAGAGAAGATATGAAAATATATAATGCAATCGTCTTCGTGTAAAAATTGTTTTATGACAATTCATATAATGCGCTAAAACAGAGGAGAATATTGAACGAAACAATAAATGCACACGAACAGTTATGTAAATTTTATTTGCATATAAACAAACAGATTTAATATAACTGTCGACGCGCGCGCGCGGTAGTAAAAGTATTTTTAATATAATGCTAATTTTAACTACAATTATCATGTACTTAATGATAAAGAACTTACTTTCTAATATATTAGATATACACAAATCAGTGAACTAATATAAACAACGTGTTTCATGGATCTACTTGCAGAAATTCTGTGTTAGAACATTAATTACTTAAGTAGTTTTAATAGGTGCATATTAAATTATTAATTTATTATATTTAATAGGTGCATATTTTGATAATCTAACTGTCTCTTGCTGGCCCCTAGTTATTTCTAAACGATATTCTTTTATTCTTTACAATATATACACATTAAGTGCAATTAATAGTGATTTATCACAAAGCGCAACAGTGATTCATAATCTTCAATTTCTTCACTTACATTTTCCATTAATTTTTTAAAGCATTAGAATCTATGATTTCTTGAACAGTGCTGTATCAGAATTATGTGACATATGCATTTGTTATAAATGAAAACGCTCTCTAATTAATATTTTTCATCAAATACAAGCTTCAGTTCAAACAGGCAAATCCATCTTGCTGAATAGAAAAATATACAAACAACCTCAGCATATAAATCATTTTATTATATTAAATAAATATTCATCACATGCTGAGAGAAGATTCATTATTAAAGATTTATTTAAAAGAAATCTATACCTCTTAAAAAATTCTTAAAATCTTTGATAGTAAGATGTAATGCTTTTATTAAAAAAAAATGGTTAACTTTTGATTGTATATATAGAATTACATAACAGATTTTATACAGAACTCAAAATGAAATATATGAACTTTACTTTTGTGATAAAAGTTTCCTATCTATAAATCAAAACAAAACATAATAAAGATATCCTAATATGCAATGTTGGCTTTCTATATGCTTTACTTGTATAATTCGAGTCGTCTGTTGCAAATGCATGAAATAAATGTAAATGATAGTAAAACGGTCATTACATACACGATCAATACATACAATCAATCAATTTATTGCATACAGCGCTTAAGGGACCAAGTAATTCGATACATTCTTATCGGATAGATTAAAGTCTATTCTACAATGTGCTTTTTGTTTTCTGTTTCTTGCTCTTTGCTATTTTTTACATCTTGTCTTTTTGCTTTTTATCCGGTTTTTTGTTTTATGTCGTCCGAAATAAAAGTTAACGAACTTCGAAAGAAACAAGAAATACGTAGCAAGAAATACAATTGTCGATAAAACGATTGCAAAGGGGAAAAAAGCAAGAAACAAGAAACAAAGAGCACATTGTAGAATAGGCTTAACACACTGTTGTACAGAAAAACATTAAACAACATTAAAAGATTATTAACTTATTAATAAAGACTAAGACTTCAAGACTAAGACTTCAGTGTTTGAATCTTAATTCAAGATATCCAAATTCTTGTCTTTTTTTTACGACCGAATATTAATACGACCAAATATATTTTTTAATATTTAAATAATTTTCTCATCTTATATTAATCTGCCATCAAATTATATTATATATTATATATTATATAGTATATATGATATATGATATATTAAATATATATTAAATATTTAATTATATATTATATATATAATATATAATATATAATTATAATATACGAATTAATAATTGTAAAGTTTTCATCTTTTCATAATAAAAATGCAAAGATATTCTGACTTTAAAAGAATTCTAGTATCTTACACAAGTCAAAATTTTAATCGAAAAATATTTACATTATTCGAAGATTTAACATTATAATCTATTAGAAATTTTCTATTAAATAAAAATCACTGAAATCTCAACTTGTATTATCATTATTTTTATCTTTTTACAAACAATTTTTTTACATGCATACGCAAATTTATTAATTTAACGAACTTATTATCTATATAAAATAGGAAAAGATGTTACATTATTCTATTAATTTGTTTTCATGAAGCTTTAAATCTTTTTACACACAAAATAAGAATAAAAGAACAAAATAAGAATTTTTTATTAGAATATTATATACAAAGTAAGAACAAAAGATTTCAAAATTTCACGTTTAAGTTGCGAAAATTTAGACATCCATCTAATTCTTATAACAATACCAAGATTCTTCCATTATTAGTTTCATTATGTATTTTATTTCGCAACTTAAGTAACTTAAGTTATGTTGTCACATTGAAATAATATTCTTACTTTAAGCTTGATAGTAAATTACAAAGAGATTGTAACAGTGCACTTTATATCTTATTCAAATTATCATTCTTTTCTAAACAATAAAAAATCAAACACAGAAGTTATTTCTATCAAAAAACTGAAAGAAAGGTAGATTTAAATAAATTATACTAAATATAATAAAAAAATATATAAGAAAAGAATATTGTATATAAAAAAAGATTGCGTATATATGAGTGTTTCATTATATATATATATTATATATACTATATATAATAATATATTATATATAATATATAAAATTTTATGGTAAGTCTAATAATGCTATTTGTACAAAGATTTTGCATAGATACTTTAAACGAATTATGTAAATTGTGAAATAAATAACTACCCTTATTTCAAAAATTATATGAACATAAAGTGCATTGGTAACAACAGCAAATTTGTAAAAATGTACTTCTTATATTCTATAATCTTTTTTATTCATTTAATCTTTTTATTGCATACATACACACAAAGTATCTATATGTAACAGATCAGTAAAAGCATTTTTGCACAGATGTTTTATTTCTTAATAAATTTTTGTAAATCGTAATGTATTTGTAATGTGAAGTTATACAATCATAACATACATTGTCGATGTGAATTTAAAGTTTACTTGTACGTGTGAATGTTGCAAAATTTTAATTATTTCAATCTCTCAAAATTTTTATACTCAAATCAAATAATTCTCACAATCAGTTCGTTAAAGAATATAAAATTATAGTGCTTAATGTAAAGTATAATTAAAATTTAAAACATTCACTATGAACTATTTATTATGATAAAATAGAAATTTTACTCATTTCATTGATACTGTTTCGATTTTTTACTATAAAAAAATAATCAATGAGGATATTTACAGTTGTATTACGGTTGCATCAATTTCTCTTGTAATTATAAATATTTCTAATTTATGTTAATAAAAATATAAAAGAAATAACTGTCATAATTTTCATAAATAACTGTCAGATTATTAATGTTAAATACAAGTTATTAATTTGTCTTCAAATTTTGTCTATAGTGTAAATTTAATTTTATATGCTAAGTACATAAAAATATATGACATCTATTATTATATGTTAAATTGACAAAATATACTGATTACGAAATATATATATATTGAGATTTTTATTCCTTTCAACTTCAATAATTCCAAAGGCTCTATTTGCTTCGCTTTTTTTGGATCAAGAAAGAATGCTGGATAAGGACTTGCTTCAAATAACTGGATTTTTCCATATTTCTCACACAATTCTGCTATCTCTCTTGTTATTAGGCGTTATTTTTGGAATATTATCAATGAGAACAATTCTTCTTGTTAGATCGTCTCTCTCGTTATGTGTTATGTTAAATCTTTTTATAATACTATTCTCATTTTCATTGGCTTCCCTTTTTACATCATCATTCTCACTGTCTTCTTCACCTTTACTACTAATATCGTCTTCATCACTAGTATCTTTATCTTCTCCATTAAAATCTTCATCTTCATCGTCGTCTGCTCCAAAAGTACTTTTGTACCTAATTCTGCATTCTCGTCATCGCTATAATCAGTAGTATCATTGGAATAGTCATCTGAATCGGAATTTTCCAATACTGTAGAATCGAATTCAGCGTAATTTTTGATAATTCTAATTTTAGGTTTTTCAATGTGATCATCTTTCTTTTTCTGCTTTTCCATGTCTTTATCTTCATCTATACCATCCTCGTCATCATCTTTATGAAAGAAAATACAACTGAGAAACTCTCAATTGTATTTTCACTACTTTCGACTTCATCATCCTCCTTTTGACCTTTCTTCATTTTCTTGGTTTTAGATTGTAAACCTTTAAACATTGTTACACCTTTACGCTCACTCATCTCTTCTTCATCACTGTCATCATCATCGTCCATCTCTTCTTCATCAGAGTCATCATAATTATCCGTGTCTTCTTCTTCCTCATCCTTTTCATAATCTTCATCTTCATCATCTGATTCTTTTAAGCTCCTGCCAAAAATATCTGGGATATCTGAATCGCTTTCATCTGATTTATTTAAACTATCATCCTCACTTTCAGTAGTGTTAGAATTAGATTTATCCAATTGCTTTTCCACCTTTTTAGGTTGAAAGTCTTCTTACTAATTTTTTGTGCTTTGCTTGAATTCGTGCTTTAGTTGAAATTTTGTGTTTTGTTTGGAAATTTTTTTTTGATTGCTTTGCTACTGCATTACCATTTGGAGAAGCCTTTTGATCCCAATATTTCTTTGAAATCTTGTTTTTATTTGGAGCAGGCTCTTGATCTTTGGGTGTATTTTTGAATTTGGAATCTTTATTCTTCTTTATAGAACCACCTTTTATTTCATGCAACTGCCGTTTTCCTTTATTTGCATTATGCTTCAATGCCTTTGCCTTACCCATTTTTTCTTTCTATAACAATAGTTTTCTTCCTTTGCTAATCAGAAAACTTCGATTTTTCGAAAACACCTCGATCAATTCGAATCGTTATTCGTGCCGTTCGTACGTCCGCTTCCTTGCCTGTTGTCGAAAGAAATGTCTAATTCTACGTGCTACTAAGATATCAATTGTGTTTATATCCTTTCAAAATAAAATCTAATGAAATCAAAGAATTTGATGCAACAGTAACCAATCTGTAATAAATTTATCTGTATGCTTTTGTATATTTCTTTGTACATACAGGGTTACAAGGTAATTCAGTCCAGTCGGAGGAGTCGGCATGTACGTACTGTTTATGAAAAACTGAATCGAAAAGTCTTCTACCATTTTACCATTTTCGTAATTTTTTTAGTTGCTCAATAAGTAGAATGTTTGTATCGACGCATAAAATAACTTAAGAGTTCTTTAAAAAATATCTGAAACATTTTTTATAAAAAACTTTGAAAGATATTTCAATATCTTTACATCGATTTTACCAGCTTATTCAGCAATTTTTAGGAATTAATATTTTGTTAACTGTTGCGAAATAGTAGAGAATTTTTCTAATTCAGTTTTTCATAAACAGTACATACATGCCAGCTCCTCCGGCTGGTCTTTTGATCGTAATGTTGCTAATCATAATAAACATAGTAAATGTAATAAATATTAAATTTAAATGATTACATTTTTTAAAAAAATTCTAATAGAGAAAGAAAAATAGGAAAAAACTAAAAATGCATTAAAAATAAGAGGAATACTCTTCTACCTGTTAGTTAATAATAGTTAAATAGTTAACGATATTTACGATACTGAATTCGTATTATTGACTATCAGAACATCATGAAATTTCTTATCCTCATAATCCCTCGTAGAATGTGTATAACCATTCATCTGTAAATCTGATAAATTTGGACCAATTCCCATAAACACGTCGTCTAATTCTAATGGTGAATATGTCATAAGTTCACCACCAGCAGATCCGTTGACAGAATCTGAAACTATACATTATTGAAATTATTATCTGCACTTCATCTTATTAATTTTATAGAAATAAACTTTCTTCTGAAATTTCATAATAACATTATGATGTAATAAATAAATATAAAAAGCATCTCACATATTTCTTAAAATAAATTAAATATTTAAAAACACGTAAAATATATATGTATATTTTAATAACAATTATATTTAATTATAATTTCTTTTTTTATAAGATTTTTTTATTATACTTGCAACCTTTTCTTAAAATTTTTTTAATGGAGAAATATAAACTTTATTGAAATAAAGTTTGAATTTCAGCAAAAAAATTATAAAAACTTACTATCTTCCTCTTCTCTCCCATAATATGGATTCAATTCTGAATTAAGTGACAATCCAAACGTCATCGGATCATCAGTATTAAATATCTAGTAAAAAAGGAAAAATATCATTATTAGCATTTTTAGTAAATGTGCTTTTTTCTATGAAGAATCTTTAATTATTATTCTTGCAATTTTTTCTTTCTTTCTGTTTCTGATATGTAAAAAATTTATATTTACTTACATCAAGTAAAGTATTAGCGTCCAAATTGCAATTTTCACTCAGCAATACGTCACGGAAATTGTCCAAATTGCTCTGTGTTGTTTCTACTTGATTGTTTAGTTCTTCCCTATATATAAAATAAAGATATATTAAAATATAATATTTACGCATTACTTAAGTAAAAACTATTAAATATGAAGAATAAAGTGGAGTAAAATGCTCCTATAGGTTAAAAAATAATAATTTATGCAATAAAATATGATAGTAATTTTTATAAGAGATACATAAAAAAAGAATTGTAATATTCTTTATATTTTATTATTTCATAAATTCTATAAATATTATATATAATAAATATTACAACATAAATTTGTTTTAAAAAACAATATAAATTACATTAATAAAAATTATTTAAAATTTATAAAAAGATAATCTATATCGTAAAAAAAATTTATCCGATATAAAATATAAAAAACGATATTCCTTTTGTTGTGATTAATAATTTCCACTATAAAATCAAATGGAAATTATTATTAGTAAATATTTATATTATTCATGATCTATGTTGGACTTACGTTGGTTCTAATCTGTAATTAGCTTCAGTCATTCCAGAGGAATTAACACGGCTCACAAATAAATCCTTTGATGAACTTGCGTTTGCTGTGTCATAACTATTATCTTCTTTTTGTGATTGTACTATTCTATTTTCATTATATTGCTCATTGATATTTGTCACTAAAATAGGACCTCTTCCGCTATCGATTTTTTTACTAAACCTGTTATACATGTTATTAGGATTGCTACTGCTGTCTTCTTCATTCTCAATATTATTTTGAATATTATTATTATAGAGCATTTCCGAGGAAATTAATATTTCCGGAGTAATTATATTTTCTGATTTCACTATCGATGGATTGTTATCCGAAACTTCCATAGTAAGTCCATAATTCTCCAAATCAACTGAATCCACATCATTAGAACCGATGGAATCATTTTTCAATAAACTCACAGGCTCGTTTTCATTGGTAGATATTTCAGGCATATGCAGCAATATTTCTCTATAAATAAGATCAATTTCCATTTTTATTTTAGATGCTCAAGTTTAAATTCTCTTATCTATATAAATTATGAAATACTTAAATATATTATCATATTCCAATAGAATAAAGCATAAATGCAAATGAATGAAGCATAAAAAATTATGAGTGAAGCATAAAAAAAATTGTATGTTACAAGACAGAACATATAAGAGATAAAAATTCATGCAATCTATTATACCATTCAAAAGAATATTATAATACAATAGCTATCAAATAAAGATAATGTTTATAGATCAATATATTAAAGTAAAAAATTAAATATGTAAATGAAAAAACTTCTTTCCTAATAGCAGAAGAATGTCACATTTTTCTTTTTTTCTTTTACCTTATCTTTCTCTTTCAATACATAAACAATAATATATCTTATATAGGTATATATAAAGATTATAATTTCATTAATGCAAATTCAGGACAAACATTTATGAGGAAAAATTAATAATATGAAGTGACAGTATTAGTTATACTAAAAAAAAAAAACATTCATATCGATATGTGCCTAATTTAATACAAAATGATTTATATATATATATTTATATGTATATAAAAGACTTATTAAAAATTTTTTTAATTTTACATGCTCTCCCCCCACCCCCCCCCTCCCTCTCACTCTCTGTAGAAAATATCGATAAAATGTATTTCCTCGCTTCCTCCCCGCTCCTTATATACATTTAAAAAAATTATATTTTTACAATACAATCACAAAAATCTAACTCATGCAAGAAATAGCATACATCATATACATAGTAACTCTATATAACAAAATAAATATAAGCAATTCTCAAAACACCAACAAACAAAAATTAGATTTAACCTTGTTGATTCTTTTCCGTTTTCCAATGGTGGAATGATAATTTTGACAGGCACCTTGTTTTTCCTGCTAATAACATTTAAATTTGATCAATATGAAATTTTTTAATATTATTATTAAATTCTACTGAATGCAACTGATTAGTAAATAAAAATATTGACTTAAACAAATTTTAATGACTTGGATTATTTGTATATATTTTAATGACTTGGAATATTTGTGTATATTTGATAGATTTTGTTATCATAATAACTTTTATGATGTAAATCTGATTTCTGATATTTGTACTACTATTTAGTAAGATAATTTTTAGTATGAGACTTTCCCTTATTTTCCACAAATCCTTCATAGAAAATTTTGGGACAAAATTTTTTTAATAAAAATTTTAATATTTAATACTTAGCGATTAAGTTCGAAGTAAGATTTTGTTGCAATAAATTTTACTTTTATTTTCTGCTTACAAGAATATCAGAATGTATTTCTATATTTTTTTCTAACAAGAATCAATTTCAAATTTTATAAAGAATAATGTTGTGTCTACTTTTTGCAAATACTGTGTACATTATATATAACGTTCTATTAAGTTATGTTTGTTTTATCTGTGATAAATTCTTCTAGAAATTAACTTATACGTATAAATACGCTCGTTAAAAATATAATATAAATTAAACTTACTTCTTTTTGTCTTTGCGAACAAGTTTCCTCTTTGTCTTAATCTTAGGATTCTGAACGGTATTTTCAGGTGTATATATAATTTCCACATTACCCTTATCTGTCAGCATTTCATCAATATGTTCTTGTGGACTTTGAACGGTTAGATTTTCATTTTTCAATATTCTAAAACAACTTATTATAATTAATTAGATAATGTTTTTTTTCTTTATCCACGCATATATTGAATCTTCTACTTCTTTAACAGGGTTGTTAGCGAAAAAAAAAAATTCCTTTACTTTTCTCGGTTTTCCTTATTTTTTAATTCTGTGACTTTTCTTGATTTCCTCTGATCGCTAACAACCTTGTTAGAACACTAATTCAAAAAATAAGCAAGACCAAATTTGAATTATATTTAAAATAAGCAATATATGTTAAATTTATTCACGTACTTGGTTAAGTAGTCTGAATCCACATCAGGTTCCGATTCATCAAGTTCATGAATTACTGCTCCTGTAGGAGACTCTCGCGACTACAATATAAATATTTATTATTATAGTAATTAATTACAAAATAAACATAAGTTAAACAATAATTACAATATTACCTTAGACAATTTAAATCGTTTATGTGAAGTTGATTGTAAATCACGTATCATTAATGGACATGGTCTTTTAACAGATAGTCCACTCCTCGATGGTTGTACAAGAGCAAGAAGAACTAATCGAATTAATCTATTAATAATTTCTTGCTGTTGCAAATATTTTTGATTCAATCTCATTACTTCTGTCCATATTGTTGAATTTTCCGATTTCATTTCATTTAAAGTCTCAGTTATAGTTTTTTGATATTCCTTCATTTCTCTTATTTCAATTAATACCCTATTCATTGCTTCTGGTGTAAAAGGAGACTGCAGTAAATCTTGATTTTTGTTAGCTGTAACCTAATAAGAGGACAGATTTAATTCCGTAATAAAAATGTTGATGTAACATTTCATCTTTTACAATTTAGGTTTGTATTTAAACTTGCATCTTTTTATTAGAAAGATATTTTTTATGTACTTCCAATTTTGCTTGCTTAAAAAGATTTAAAAGGGGAAAGAAATTCCTATACAGGATGGCCCCGAACGTTTCACAGCCAGATTTCGAGATTTTATAGGAAATTTAATAATGTTGAACAAAAAGTTTCTTATAAACACGTCGAAAAATGCTTCCTTAAAAAATTATCGCTCAAAAATCTTTGTGTAAAATAACGATTATTTTATATATTTTTACAAATATCAGAGAATGTATAATTATTTGAAAAATAATTTAATTCTCTACAACTTTCGTTTCAGTATTTTTTGATAAAAAAACGTATACATTCCCTAATATTTGTAAAAATATATAAAATAATCGTGATTTCAGAAGTTTTTGGGTGATAACTTTTTAAGGAAGCATTTTTCGACCCACGTTTATAGGAAACTTTTTGTTCAAAATTAAATTTCCTATAAAATCTCGAAATTTCTAACTGAAACATTCGGGGCCAATCTGTACATATCATACTACGTTATTACATTACACTGGAACCTCGTGATAACAAACTTCGAATTAGCGCACAAAATCCCTTCGATACGCATTAGACGCATGTGAGTAGCGTGAGTGGGAGTAACAGTTCCCAATAGGGCTCTGAATTTCATGATATAAAAGAGGGGGTAATCTCGTTATTAAGGAGATCTGAAAAGCGCGCGCGCTATTACAAGGCTCCAATCTTAAATTTTATATGTAATAATTTTTGTAGAAAAATTAAGAATATCATAAATATATAAATATAGGAAATCTTTTACACTATATATATGTATTTTTGAAACTTTTTTGAATTAATTTTAATCTTAAGAAAATAAAGAATAAAAAATTCAAATTATTACACCATAAAACATCTCAACTTTTAATTTAACATACTTACTTTTCTTTTAATATTTTCCACTAAATGAGGAGAATCTTTACAAAAGTACCGATGCGCAAACTCTATTTCATCTTTATCACATTTTAGGCCGCCCAATTCTACAGATGCTACCTTGTGAAATCCATCTAACATGTAAAGAACATTAATAAATATTTTGTTATTGTTATTTTGTTGTATTATCTACATTTTAAAAAAAGTTTAAAACTTACACATATTCAGCTGTCGTATAAAACTGGCCATATTACTATGTTTATAGTAATATGGTAATACTTTGATTGTAAATTCCGAATGATTTTTAATAAGAAAGGTATTTCCACTCTGAAAAAAACATTAAAAACTGTTAAGATTATTAAAATTCTCATCAAATTATGACAAAGTATACATCATTCATAAGACTGTTTTTTGTAGCTGAATTAGTATACAATCATATTTAAAATGAAATGTATATGAAGTTTTGCAAATGCGAGATAAAATTTTAATACAGTTAAGTATAGCGACAAGAAATAGAAAAATTATATATTACATATAAAAATTATATATATATTATAAATTTCCCTAGTATCTTCATTCATAGAGCATAATATTTATTTTTCGAAAATAAGCCAAAGCCATAGATTTTTTCATAATGTACAAGAGAATAAATAAATCAGAGTTTTTCCTTTATGAAAGTCTCTGATTGATTATCTTATGCTTTATGTATTATGAGTTATGCAAAGATTTATGCTCCAGCCTTAAAGTCCTAAACCTCATTATAATCTCAAAATATCACTGCATAGGTTATTTTTAATTAGAACCGAAATTAGGACTATACTTAATGCTACCATTACCATATATACAATCAAGAGAGATCATATTAAAATCCATAAATCATTTGTAACTACAATTTATTTATAACTGCAATTTATTTATTGCTATAATCCATTTATCAGTATTTTCAAATTTAGGCTCTTATCCTATAACTCTAATAACAGTGTCAGCGTTGTTATATTATTTGTAGCTTTATTGCCAGGTATAAACTCTGGCATTAACAATAGGGCTACTCTTTCTTCTTTATCTTTCCTTTTAATTGAAAAGGACAAAAGATAACCTGTGCAAATTCAGTTCCGAAATTCAAACAATGAATTTTGAAGAATAATGCCCATTGACAATAGGCGGCAAGATGGGATGTCGATATTTTGTTAATATTGTTGTTGCTCATCTAGGCGGAAAATCAGAATACCTGACATCGTCTAAAGAAACAACTATCATTAAGGGGATGCTGGAGTGACGGTAGAAGTTAATCAAGATCGATAGTATAGACTTTTTTAAATTCCAAATTCGACAATAATGACATCTTTCATTCATTTCTTATACTTATTATATATCATTGTGTCTCGCTCAAACGCATTCATCTGTCCTTATCTAACATATTGCAATACCATCTCTTACAAAGAGATCAACTAAAATACTGCTCGGTTTCATGGCTAAACAGTCTAAACTGTCATACACATCGTCGATTTCTCACGCGCTAGACACACAAATTCGTTCCTTGCACTAATCTTTTTATTTAGGCGTCAAAACTTAATTCTAAAGATACGACTGTATTCGTTTATTTATTCTACATGTGCTCCTGCCCTAATTTCGAGCATATAACGTGCATATAATTTTTTCACGAAGTAAATGTTTGATGAGCTGATAACACATGGATACAGGAATCTGTAATTTATTATTTTTCCCAGTTTTTGACACAAAATACACCAGGAGCAGATACATTAGCACAGATATTTCAATCGTGGAGAAGGAATTTTTATTCTGTGCAACTAATTCGAAGAACCGCGCAAGGAACATAAATGCTTGCTTTATCGGTAAAAAAAAGAAGACTCCAGTATCCCCTTAAGAGTATTAAAAAATAAGACACCCCGTTAAGCTAATATTTCATATAATAATGATTAAGACTCTGTCAATTTAAATCAATAATCATTAATAATACCAATAAAAACCGATGCTAGTTATTGTTGTATTAACAATATATTTCGATGGATAAAAGAAACAAGGAAGCATTATTTGATCTCGACATATATCATAGTGAGTGACTGCATTCTACTTACAAAAAAAATTGCGAAAATATTTTTAACATAGGTATTTTTATTAGTTTTAGGGAAAGTTAGACTTTATGTTAATACTGAGGAGGATTCAAAACGCAGGATCGAAACGTTTGTGAAATATTTTGTTCAATTAAATGCAAAATAGATTGCTAATACACAACAATAACTAGTGTCGGCTCTTATTGATATTATTAAATGATTAATATTTCATTTGTTATATGAAATTTTTCAAGTGACTAGAAAACAGGGTTGGTATTATTTTACCCACCTCAAAAAAATCCAAGGGAATTTTTTGGGTTTTATTTGGTTAAAAAAATCCGAAATTCGTAGGTTTTATTGGGATTTTTTGTATAAGAAAAATAAATTTTGTAATTCTTTAATCCAAAAAAAAAAAAACCTAATAAAAACCAATAAAATCCCTAAAAAAGTCACTGAGCTTTTTTGAAAAAGTCTGGATTTTCCAACCCTGCTGGAAAAGAGAATAAAAAAGTTTTCGAATCACTATACAGAAATTTTCTACTATAGCTAATTAATCCTTATCGTGCAAGGTCATTAGTGAGGTTTTGTGAACTTGGCACCCGACTTGCACAAATTTGCACCGTTTAGAAGTTATGATAAATTAACAATAAACAAAAAACGTAACTTTGGCAATTTTCAAGATATTCGAAATCTGTTTGCGGCATCTTACATAGAATCGTTTGTAGT
>NW_017300081.1:280213-293306 GCF_001594075.2 Trachymyrmex cornetzi | reverse complement strand
CTCAACTACAAACGACGGGAAAATCACTACAAACAACTACAAACGATTCTATGTAAGATGCCGCAAACAGATTTCGAATATCTTGAAAATTGCCAAAGCTACGTTTTTTGTTTATTGTTAATTTATCATAACTTTTGGACCGCTCAACTACAAACGATGTGAAAATCACTACAAACAACTAAAAACGATTCTATGTAAGATGTCGCAAACAGATCTCGAATATCTTGAAAATTGCAAAAGTTACGTTTTTTGTTTAATGTTAATTTATCATAACTTTTAAACGGTGCAATTACAAACGACCGGAAAATCACTACAAACAACTACAAACGATTCTAAGTAAGATACCGTGAGCGGGTTTGAGATATATCAAAAATTGGCAAAGTTACGTAATTTGTTTATTGTAAATTTGTTGTAACTTTTAAACGGTGCAACTACAAACTATCGGAAAATTACTACAAACGATTCTAAGTAAGATGCCGTGAGCGGATTTGAGATATATCAAAAATTAGCAAAGTTATGTAATTTGTTTATTGTAAATTTGTTGTAACTTTTAAACGGTGCAACTACAAACGACCGAAAAATTACTACAAACAATTACAAACGATTCTAAGTAAGATGCCGTGAGCGGATTTGAGATATCTCAAAAATTGGCAAAGTTATTTAATTTGTTTATTATAAATTTGTTGTAACTTTTAAACGGTGCAACTACAAACGACCGGAAAATTACTACAAACAATTACAAACGTTTCTGAATCGAGGCCCGCAAGCGGATTTCAGATATCTTGAAAATTAAAATATTTCATTTTTATACAATTGTTTAAATAACTATATCTCGCGAACGGTGCAACTACAAACGGAAATAATTTTACTACAATTCACTACAAACGATTTTCTATAAGAAACAATACTTAAAGTTTATGAACTTCAAAGTCGGAGAATGACAATTTTTAAGTCGCTTTATTTTTATTTCTGCGCTACTACAAACGAAATAAATGTTACTAGATTCAACTATATACGAAGATCTTTCGGGGGAAAAAAAAAAACAAGTTTATGCAAGTCTCTCGGGTGCCAAGTTCACAAAGCCCATTAGGCCCAGTTTCACAACTGACGGTTAACTCTTAACCGAAGTTCAACTTATTCATTATCTCTTTTCAATTCTAGAATTGGAAAAAGGTGACAAATAAGTTGAACTTCGGTTAAGAGTTAACCGTAAGTTGTGAAACTGGGCCTTAGTGACCGAGTGATTTCTGTTCGTGAAAATTTCTTTGAGTCTTTCAAAATTATCTGGAGACACTGGTAGTGTCTCGGCGCTGAGCATGGCACGTAAAAATTATACTACATTTTATTATTTTCTAAAATGAAGTTTTAATATTTATTCTAGAAAGTTGAAAATATAATGGAGTGAATGTTTAAAGAATTTTTTAATCATATATATATTCTGAATAGAGGTGAAAAAAACGGACGGATTTTAGTGACCCATGTTTGGACAGATGAGGCACTAAACTGTACCTTGTATTGTAAGAGTTAATAATTTAAAAACTTTGTCGGACCAAACTGTGGATCGAATTGAAATAGTACTCTTAAATCTCTTTATTCTGATTCATACGTTTCGAAGTACAGTTCAAAGTACGTGATACTTTTGATTTCGAAATTAATACATAGTAATTTTTTCAATTAACGTGATTTGTTTCGTTTATCGCATCTTAAATTTAAATGTTAATAATAATAATCTCTAAAAAATCTTTTTTAAAAAAGAAAATATAATTAAACAGTAAAAATGTAATTAAATATAATTAAAACTGGCTTTTTTAGAGGTTTTATTGTATTTTATTAGGGTTTTTTGGGGGGTTTTTTGAGTTTTTTTTGATAAAATTAATTATTTGATATTTTTTCATGTAATATTTATAAAAAAACAGATACAAAATAAATGCAAATATTTCATCACGCAAGCCACATAACATAAACTGTAAGTGACTAAAATAATCAACTGAATTATAGTGAAGAAAAAATTTGTGCCTGTCACTTTCAGTCTTTCACTTTGAGATACGATCCATCTTAATCCTGCAAATGCTTTGAAGTATTCTTTGAATGATCGATTTAAAAAATTCTTTGATTTTTCAACAAATTCATTCACACCGTTAGATGGATCGTACCTCAGGTAACACATGTATCGTTCTTCGTTATTCATAGAACACCAAAAATGATTAACTAGAGAGTGTCCACATATTAGCAACACATACAAAATTAACAAAACTAATGTACAGTAAATTTTTCAGCCAACATCGTGATTTGATTCATTTATTACATCTTAAATTTAAATGTATGTCAATAATAATAAGTCTAAAAAATGGTTCTTCCAAAGAAGATCTACACTGATGACTCTCCAATTATATCTTTCATCTAATTTTACATAACACATTGAAATTTTGTCTTAAAGATCACAGATATTAGTTGTGATTTTTCAATAGGAGTAATGTAACATAGAAAGAATCAAGCGACAAATGGTAGTACACAAGAATTAATAACAACGTGCCTGTTTGAGCAAAATGCAACAGAAGTATGAAACTTTCTTGGAAAGAAAATGCACCATAGAGGATCGATGTCGGTTTAATAATACACGTTTTTATCAATGCGATTACTTTATAGTAATCAATGCGACTGTTGTCAATGCAATTATCGTCGTGGTAATTGTTTTGCGCGTTGATTGTCGGCACGGTGGTTGTTGACGTGACTTTTAATGCAATCGTTATTGCTCGCCGAGGCGAGCGAAACCCGGAGAGTCACCAGAAATGTGTAACATTGACAGACATATATTGTTACATATTACATTTTACGCGAAATAATCGGACTTGCGCGAGTAATTATGTAAATAACAATATAACTCACGGGTGACCAGGAAATAAGGTCGTTGTTATTAGGATCCTCAACCATCTTCCAAAGCTTGGCAAGGAACGCTGGTACGCCAGAGTCAAAGTTCGATGTTTTGCGCATCTTGGAGTTGTGCGTTGAACCGAGCTCAATAAAGAAATAACTTCTATATTCACGTTTGCTTCTGACTGAATCTCACGTCTTCCTCAATAACATGATATTGACGATCGGACAATGGCTGATCCGCTGACGATGTATTCTGCTATATACACTGGTAGTGGGGGGTATTGGAGAGACCCGAGACCTGAAACAGCTGAGAAGGGATACAGAAGTCAAACTCTCATTCCTCATTGGTCGCCGGACGATTGAGTGTGTTCAGAAACTTTCCACCGAATGCACTGTTATCCTCGTTTAACATTCGAAGAGTAACAAGGATAATATTATAGGGTATAGTCACTGACTGTAGCTCTAGGTTTCCCTACTTCGTCACTCTACTTCGTGATTGGACAACGCAGAGTTTTAGGATATAAGTCATCGATATATAGATGGGACCATGGTGGAAATTGACGAAGGAACCCCCCCCCATTAATCCCTCCGATGGTAGTGATGGGAGTAGAGAATCGACTATTACTTGGAAGCGGGAGCCACTAATAAAATGGGGGTAGAGAGATGAGTAGAGTGAAAGGATGAAAAATGTAATGTTTTCTGAAGTTTTGGTTACTGGGAATTAGTGCTGTACTATATGCGCGATAAATTATAATATTATTATTTACTAATTTGTATACATGTTTTGACTAACTTTTTAGCCATCTTCAGTACATACAGATGAATTCATGTAATTAGGTAAGCAATGAGATGCATAAAACGTATAAGGTTATGATAACCGCATGTTTTTCGTCATTTATTAGGTGTACAAAAAAGTTCTGAGCTTTTTTCGGTGAAATTCAATCTTTATTCAAAAAGAAACGAAAAAATATTAATCAGCGAAATATTCTCCGTTTGCATCAACGACCTTTTATCATATTTCGGGTAGCTTGCGAATTCCTTGACGATAGAAACTCACCGGCTTCGAAGCGATAAAGTCATCAATGCATTTTCGTATCTCTTCTAATCTCACGAAATATGTATCAGCCAAATGATGCTGCAGCGACCGGAATAGGTAGTAATCTATGCTATACGCCGCGTGTGGAAGAAGTTCCCAGCCTAACGACATCCTTGGCCAGTAAATAGCCTCTTTTCTTCTAATGCATCGCTCAAATTGGTCAATTGTTGTTGGTAGCAATCTGCCGTGATTGTTTCACCCGGTTGTATTTTTGTTGTCGATTTTTGTTTTCTTCGGACAATTCATGCGGAATCCATCTGCCTTCCTTCTGAACTTTTCCCATCGTATGTAATCGTACGGAAATGGCTTGCTGCGTAACGCCAAGCTGTTCTGCAAGCTCTTTTTCAGTTTGCGCAGAGTTTATATTGTTATTTCGGTTATATGAAATCTAAAGCTCAGAACTTTTTTGTACACCTAATAAGTATCCGTAATGATTGCGATTCTATTTTTTATATCAGAGAATTAACCCAGCTAACACAAAGTTACATGTAACGTACTCGTTAGTTGTAATTTCCCACTCACGTATATGATAAACATGATACAATGTTTATAAGAACCTATGAAACTTAATTCAGAAATGTTTATAACTATCACATGCTAAAATATCCAGACAAATGTGTGATTACAGCTCAGCGTTAGAATGTTACACTGAAAGAAAAAATTGGTTGCTGCAACAAATTAGATGGTTAAATATGGCATAGCATTTTTAATTAGCTGTAGCAACCAACTTTTGGTTGCGTTAGCCAATCGAAGTCCTATACTGACATTGCGGATAGGCTAACACAACCATTAGCTGCAGCATCCAAAAATTGGATGTTGCAACCAATTAAAAATGCTCCACTATATTTTACCATCTAATTTGCTGCAGCAGCCAATCTTCTTTCAGTGTAGACTATCACCCCGTAGGTTTTAGCTCTTAGGTTCTAGTTACATCGATTCTGATATGCGTTTTCAAAAATTGTAAATTTCCGATGCGTAATGTAATTGTAATTAATAAATTGCATGTGAAAATATAAATTAATTCTACAAAAGAGTAATGAAAAAATAAGAACTATATTTTAATAATTATAAAAAGCTTTTTTAAAAATAATATGAAATGTACGATTAAAACGATACAATATACTATTCATTATAATAAAACACAACTAAATAGAAATTGATTAAAAACGATATCTAAACCGTGCGACAAAAACGATAGAGAAATATGAAAAATTTATCAAATATATCAGGTAAATAACCTGAAATTTACGAGCCAAAACTATTTTATTGTTTGGAAGTATTTCTTCTCCATTACTGTTAATATGCCCGCATATAAGGATTCACCGATGCAGAGAGAATCAAAGGAGAGTGTTTTTTCTTAAACGAAAAAATCGCAAGTCATTTATAAAGAAGTCTTTGTCCTTAGTTAATACTGAGTGACTCTTTAAGCTTCAGGTATCTGTATTAACCTGAAGAAAAGAAAAAATGCCTTTGTTACTTCGATATGTCTTGAACCGTCGTATTTTCTATTTTCTCATGCACGTTATTATTACATGAATATTATTGGAATATATATAGTCTTATATATATATTCTACTAAATATATTCCAATAATTTTGACAATTTTTAACGATCAAAGACACGTTCTTACTATCTCAGCAAACGAGAATAGATTGAAATAAACTAAGATGGATTCAGATTTTTAAACATTGAAATGAATCGTTTTCAATTCCAGGGCATTTTTATTTATTTATATGGGAAGGGCCATACTATATATAACCAATGTAAAACCCCTGGAACGAATCGTTTCTTTTTCATTTCTATAAACTTCCAGGGAAATTGTTGAGTTAGTCCCCTCACATACATTCTTCTGACTGTACATGTGTATGTTCTAAGGCGAGAGTGAGGATAGCTGCGTTTCCACTGAGCGCGTCACGCGTCGCGTCATGAAAGAAAGATATAAGATTATATAAGTACACAACCCCTCTATTTCTCTTCTTTGACGACGCGACGCGTGACGCGCTAAGTGGAAACTCAGCCTAAGGCTATCCCCACTCTCGTCTAGAACATACACATGTACAGTCAGAAGCAATGAGGTTGCAATATTTTTTTTCCGATGAATTTCGGAATGCAGCTTACTTACCTAGCGATTGGTTCTTATTCATGAATTTACAAATAAAAACCAATTGCTCGGTGAGTAAGCTGCATTACGAAACCCATTGAAAAAAGTGTCGCAACCTCATTGCTTCTGACTGTACGTTCAGAGCTCACATATAAATTACGCGCACAGCAAACAAGCATTTAGACAAGGATAGATGTTGCAGACACTTTTGGTCACCTATGATCTTTCTAGTATGTATGTGTGTCTAAGGTTCGTTCCAGGGGTCCGCTCAGGTATGCATGAAAGCGATGTATAAAAACGAATATAACTTGAAAGTGACCTTGAACTAGAAAGTGTGAATTTCGAAAAAATAATTATTATATAATATAATTATGTACGAGCAATTTTCTTTACATTTCTCTAAACTTGATTTTTTCTAAAACAAACAGTGCAAAAATCATCCCTTTAATTATTTTTTACGTTTTCTTATTATTTATATTATACTAAAAAATAATTTTACAAGAGAAAAAAAGATGTATGACTATGCATATAATTATATATTTCATACATAATTATATATGTTTATAAATATTTATACATATTTATGTATGTTTATACACATTTATATGTATATAATAATGCATAAAAAATTTTTCACCGAGATTAATCAATTTGCGCCCAGCAGCTCTTACTGTAATGTATATTCTTCCGATTAAAATTTTATTATAATCTTTTATAAATTACGAGAACGCCTTGATCGGTCAGAGTTACAGGTTCTGAATAATACATTATATATTCTTTATTAAATCAAATCTATTTTTGAAGTGATTACGCGCCGATAACTTTTGGACTTTCAATGCAGTCTAAAACGCTAATAGAGAGGTTCCAGGTTCAAACAATGGCCGAAGTAATATTTCCGCAATAAGTTTCTTTCATTCTTTCTAATTTAATTTAGGATCCCCATTAACCTGGACCTCCCCACCATCGAAAATCAAATTCGCGATAGGTTAAAAATTTAATGCTCTTTATTTGCTAATTATTTGCTAAAAAATAATTTAGGGGGGGGGGGATTATAAGCGCTTCAGGCTGTTTGCGTCGAAAATCCGAAAGTTATCAGCGCGCAATCACTTCTAAAATAAATTTGATTTAATAAAGAATATATATAATGTATCATTCGAAACATTTAACTTTGATCGATCAATGTGTTCTTGTAATTTATATATTCATTAATACGAACGTTTTTAAGTCATAATCTTTCATATTAATTAATAAATAAATGAATAAATCAATAAATACGTAGATAAATAAATAAATAAAATTTACCTATTATATACCCATTTATTGATTTATTCATTTATTTATTATTAATTAATATGAAACATTATATAATAAAATTTTAATCGGAAGAATGTACTGCAGTGTACAGTAAATGCGAGGAGCCTTAACATGGCATGCTGCATTCTTGCCGGGAAGATCCCGTTTACCTACAATCCCGATTGCACACACCACTCATATCAGCTGGTGCTTAGTAATTTTTCACTGCTTTACCAATGAGAATATTTTATTTTTAAATTGGCCAATTAGCGACTCATGTATGCAACATGCAATGTGTGCAATCGGAGCCTTCCCAAAAAAATATTTCATTTATAATTATATATAAAATTGACGTATTTTATGTATATTAAAAAAACCGAGAATTTCGGATGCTCGGATGCCCGCAACTCGCTGACTCGCGTAAAGACACGCGTGTCTCGCGCTATGCGCCCACTTGGCGCGAGGCACTACCGTGTCTCTTGATAATTGTATATTATTGTATAGAAAAAATATGTCCATATATATATATATATAATATTTTTTCCCGGGCTTTTAAATCGTCCAATAGCAGCGAGCGCTCACGAATCCACTCCGCAACGCAGTTGAGTCTGCTAAATGCGACCAACTTTAATTGTTAATAATTTGGTTTAAAAAAAATAATAATAATAGTCTGAGTGTCAAAATTGAAAAAGAAACTTTTACTTCAACATTTCATCCTCTTTCACACTTCTAGAAATATTAATTTTTCGGAATATTATTATTTTCAAAGTGAAATATTATTGTTTTTTCGTATACGACATCAGTGATATTCTTCAAATGGAGGCAATGTAAAATATGCGTACCGACTTCCAGAAAGAAGGTGGGAAAGCTCCGATTGTACACATTGCATGATGCACACATGCGTCGCTAACTGGCTAATTTAAAAATAAAATATTCTCATTGGTAAAGCAGTGAAAAATTACTAGACACCAGCTGATATGAATGGTGTGTGCAATCGGGATTGTAGGCAAACGGGATCCCCCCAAAGGTCATAGTACTGAACCGAGTCATTACGTTGATCAAATCTCAATCTAAACTAAAGAATATACATATAAACCTAAATTTATGTGTATACTTGTCTCAAGACAAGATGTCGGTCTTATTTTATTCGAGGGAGAAGAATAAAAAAGTTATTAATTTAATCTTAATACGGTTATAATTTTATACTGTATACAGTTGAATTAAGATTAAGTACGTTAAGAATTTTTTTTCTCAATATTAGAAATCTTTTCTGAGAGTGCAACAAGCAATTTTCTAGGAGCCTTTTTTTTGCACCTATATTGACCGCTTTAAAAGACTAAGACGCTTTTTGTTCTCTTTTCACTGTTATTTTGAGATTGGTCCTCCTTTGAAGGACAAGAAGAATTCTCTCCCTTGCACCATAATTTATATTCATTATAACGAATACGTTGGAGCATGTATGTGTAACGCAAACAAACCTTTCGTGATTTCTTTATGAGTCATGTGGATCGGATTATAGACTGAGGTTCTGAATATCTTTATTGTCAAATGATTTATTAGATTTCAAAAAGAAAATTTATAAGCGTATCACCTAAATGCAATAGAGATCGAATATAATATTGTCCTTTATATCTATTGTGACGCACTTTCTTTCTACTGATTTATGATCAATATTATACATTTATGTTTTATGTTTTTCTATGTGCTTCTATGTGTTTCTATGTGTTTCTATAGTTTTATTGTTATGCTAACAATAAGCCTATTCTGTAAGGCACTTTAAAATATCCACATTTAAAATAAAATAGACGTTATAGAGAGAAAAAAGAAATTATCCGATGTCGGAGAGAAAAAAGAAAAGGTAAAAAACAAAGCACCTGCAAAACACACGTGTAATGGAAGCAAATTTCCAGCAGGCACATTACAAATATTTAATGTATTATCAATAAAAATAAAGTTACAAATAATTTAAATTTAACGTTTACTTACATTAAATTTTATACAAATCTACCTAAAATTTAATAAAAAATGTACTAAACTTCGTAAAATTTTATGAAACGTACACTAAATTTCATGTACATGTACACAAATATACTTTTCAGTTACAGATACATAAAATCTAATGTAGTCATAAAATTTAATTTAATTTATGTAACTTAAAAGTACATCAAATTTCATGAAATTTTTAACAGTGTACGATATAGGAGTTCTCTGCGAAAGTCTACGGGACGAGAAACCGTGGACATAATCCACTTTCAAACTCTTACTTTTAGTAAGACTTTTATAGGTGTGCAGCCCCATTTTGCAATAATTCTGCAACCAAAGGTTACATAATAAAAATATTTCCGCGTGATGTTGAATGTCGAGCATTATGGGCGACAAATGTTGAAAAAAATATGCGTTCGGAGAGATGCTATTAACGCTATTTCTGTCATTCTATGCTTGTTTTGGTTGAAAAAATTGATTTTTCACAAAATAGATTAGTTTGCAAACGATTTTTAGCGTATCGATACGCACATCGTTCATTTCTATAATATTGACATTCGAATATTGGCGAGAATTGCTGAAAAATGACGGACTAATCACAATTAGTTGTTGCTTGTATCGCGACTCTGATTAGAGGGTCTCTAATTCGACTTACACTCCAATTTTTATTTTCATCAGGGCATTGCATTTTTACACTGTCCATTTACAAAAAATATGGAAAATAAAACGAAACTTTGAGAATCTTTATCATTATTCTAATTTTTATTGCGGGATGGATTGGATTGGATCATATTTCAATATTGGCGCTAAATGATGTTTCGTATCACTAAAGGTGTACTTCTGGTTATATCGTTGTTACATAATAAATGAGCGAAATATTCAAAATTTTTTTAAATACTTGGTAAGTCTACAAATACATATTTGCAATTTAACATTGTAAATATTATGTATAATAAAAAATTGTTATTTGCAATGAATATAATTATAATAAAATGTTTACTTTTTCATTTTTATTTCTTAAAAAATGTTATATCTTATATCTTAAGGTGCCTTTTCACGCTGACGCTCGACGCTCATTTTCAGCGTCAAAACAAGTCACGTGATCAAAATTGACGAATACCAAGCGTCAATTTTGATCACGTGACCTGTTTTGACGCTGAAAATGAGCGTCTAGCGTCAGCGTGAAATCGCACCTTTAGACTGCATTCCGGTAGTTACTATCAGTGTTGAGAAAATATATGCATAGCATTTTTAATTAGCTGTAGCGACCAACTTTTGATTGTGTTAGCCAATCGAAATAAAAATCCTATAAAAATTGGATGTTGCAACCAATTAAAAATGCTCTACCATATTTTACCATCTAATTTGCTGCAGCAGCCAATCTTCTTTCAGTGTAGACTATCACCCCGTAGGTCATATGCTGGATTCACACTGCATCCGATTTTCGTCGTACGACGCTCTGCAACCAATCAGAAAACAGGATTCCGATGGATTTTGCTTCATATCATCGGAATCCTGTTTTCTGATTGATTGCGGAGCGTTGTACGACGCAAATCGGATGCAGTGTGAATCTAGCATTAGCCCTTAGGTTCTAGTTACATCGATTCTGAAATCTGATATGCGTTTTCAAAAATTATAAATTTCCGATGCGTAATGTAATTGTACTTAATAAATTGCATGTGAAAATATAAATTAATTCTACAAAAGAGTAATGAAAAAATAAGAACTATATTTTAATAATTATAAAAAGCTTTTTTAAAAATAATATGAAATGTACGATTAAAACGATACAATATACTATTCATTATAATAAAACACAACTAAATAGAAATTGATTAAAAACGATATCTAAACCGTGCGACAAAAACGATAGAGAAATATGAAAAATTTATCAAATATATCAGGTAAATAACCTGAAATTTACGAGCCAAAACTATTTTATTGTTTGGAAGTATTTCTTCTCCATTACTGTTAATATGCCCGCATATAAGGATTCACCGATGCAGAGAGAATCAAAGGAGAGTGTTTTTTCTTAAACGAAAAAATCGCAAGTCATTTATAAAGGGGGGTCTTTGTCCTTAGTAAATAATGACCCTTTAAACTTCAGGTATCTATACTACTAACCTGAAGAAAAGAAAAAATGCTTTTGTACTTAGATATGTCTTGAACCGTCGTATTTTTTATTTTCTCATGCACGTTATTATTACATGAATATTATTGGAATATATATGTACAGTTTCATTATAAAAAAATTAATAAAATATATGACAACTCTGTGTCACATATTTACTTTATATTTCTTTATAATAATAAAGACATTTTTTTTTAATTTATTTCTTATACACCTCAATTTTCAAAATCAAAATAACTTTAATAAAAAAAAGATGCAACATAATTTTTTTGGTAAGCATTACTTCAATCTTATAATAGATGCAATCGGGGAGATGCTACTAACGCTATTTCTGTCATTCTATGCTTGTTTTGGTTGGAAAAATTGATTTTTCACAAAATAGATTAGTTTGCAAACGATTTTTAGCGTATCGATACGCACATCGTTCATTTCTATAATATTGACATTCGAATATTGGCGGGAATTGCTGAAAAATGACGGACTAATCACAATTAGTTGTTGCTTGTATCGCGACTCTGATTAGAGGGTCTCTAATTCGACTTACGCTCCAATTTTTATTTTCATCAGGGCATTGCATTTTTACACTGTCCATTTACAAAAAATATGGAAAATAAAACGAAACTTTGAGAATTTTTATCATTATTCTAATTTTTATTGCGGGATGGATTGGATTGGATCAATTTCAATATTGGCGCTAAATGATGTTTCGTGTCACTAAAGGTGTACTTCTGGTTATATCGTTGTTACATAATAAATGAGCGAAATATTCAAAATTTTTTTTAATGCTTGGTAAGTCTACAAATACATATTTGCAATTTAACATTGTAAATATTATGTATAATAAAAGATTGTTATTTGCAATGCATATAATTATAAAACATTTACTTTTTCATTTTTATTTCTTAAAAAATATGTTATATCTTATATCTTAGACTGCATTCCGGTAGTTACTATCAGTGTTGAGAAAATTTGTAATTCACATTACATGTATACTATTTTAGGATTTTTAGTAATGAAAATGAATTTTGAAGTACATTTTTAATAATGATATTAAAAATAAATTAATAATAAGGTTCAATATGTATAAAATGAAATAAATATTAAAAGGGCACAGAACCAATATTTTAACAAACAATTATAATTAGAATAATAACATTACATACATACGTTTCGACTCCGATCGGGTCATTTTCAATGCAAAAAACAAAAATTAACTTAGAAATCCGATAATAAAAAAAACATTCAAATTACATAATAAAAATAAAAATAACATAACATAATGTCGCTAACATAATATAAAACATAAAAAATTAATAGTAACATTTCATAATGAGTAAATAATACAATGTATTGAATAGCTGTTGCAAAAATGTAAAAACTCAGAAGAAAAGAGTAAATAATTATAACAATCTCTTAATTTTGTAAGAATATTCATGTCGTTCAAAGTCAAGTATAAGTAGTCCCATTGAAATTAAAATTAACTTGCAATAACGAACATCTCTTGTCAGAAGAAAATAAAAAAGGAGTTATAACCTATCGAAATTATGCTAAATATGCAAACACGAACATCTCTTCTCAGATGAAAATGGAAAACAAATAAATTTATAAAAATCCA
>NW_017300081.1:260440-280058 GCF_001594075.2 Trachymyrmex cornetzi | reverse complement strand
CGAATCAACTAATCAGAAGCTTTCCTTTCCTCTCATTCCATGGAAAAGAAGAATTTCGATTGGTTGATTCCATTATGCACTATGTATTATACGTTATGCAAGAGTGTGTGTCGCGACCTTTAAGACTCTAATGCAGCCCTCTGATTGGTTCGTGACTTCTTAAGACCATACTTAAGACTGACTTGAATATAAGATCTGACTATGAATACCGACCTATATCTCATTTATATTTCGCACCGTACTGTAGCAGATCAAAAATGGCGGGCAGTTTGCGCTACTTTTGTAAATCTAGAGCTCAAAGTTATCACACCGACGAGATACTGTTAAAGACCGACATCCTTACGGGAGTTCGCGTCCTTGTGAATATTGAAGTGATTAAGAGTTAAAAACTGATAATATTGTACTAATTTTAGGATTTATTAGTTTAGTAGATATATTTATACATTTATAACTCAATAATACTCGATTTTTCTTTAAAATTGAGATTTCAGTGTTATATATCGTCAAAGTTTGATTATCAATAAAGATGATAAAAAAAAAAATTGAAGAGAAAAAATTGTGATTTTTTTGCAATATATAGGATATTACAGCTTTACAAGTATGTATATTTATTTATGGGACATTTATGTAATAAAAAATCTTTTTAATTTAATAATGTATGAGCCAAATATTTATGTCAATAATAGCAAATTTATATCAATTGTCGGTAATGTCAGCGTTCTTGAATTACCTTCGGGCCCTTTCCTATACCGCCGAAAATTTGCCCAGGGTTAACGGTCTGTAATAATATCTCGTCGGTGGTTATTAGAACGTAGGATGGCTGTCTGGGCAAGTCTGTAGCCGGTCTGTAGTGGTCTGTAGCGGTCTTGTTCAAAGCAGTTTAAAGCTGTAGGGTGCAGCATAAATCTTCCATGTCATATGACATTCCATGTTAATCAACATTTTTTGTACGACCGTTGTTTTGTAAAATGCTAGACCGTTGTCACTATAAATGTCATTCTGTTTTTACAGTGAATAGAATTAGCAGTATAATGGAAAGAATATCTTTTTGTATTTACTCACTCAACCGTAAATAAAGGATCAGAGAAAATGATCGAGGGTTCCCCTGTTATTTTTAGTCCTTTCTTCAGTCTTTTCTCATTGTCTTGCTCTTTTCCTCAATTCCTTGCTCTCTTCCCACTCCGCCGCTAAGCTGAGAAAAATTGAAGGAGAGAAGAGAGAAGGGTGAAAAGAAAACAAAGAGCGGGGAAAGGACTAAAAGTAGAGGATGCGAATACCTATATTCTAGTGTTCTAATATAACGTATATGTACGAAATAAATTTTTGAGGTAAATGGAATATAAATGCACACGGATTGGAAACTTGATCAAAGATGGACAGAAACGATCAAAAATTAATAATGTAATACTCAGACCAAAGCAATTAAAACAAGAAGGATAAAACCATTCCAAAATTACAAAAAAAAAATGATAAATCTATTTTGCATTTGCTTTACACTTTTCTTCTGTTCCCTCCGACATCGGATTATTTATATTACGGCCGGTACTGTGAGTACAGCTAGCTGTTGACCTGGTTGACCGCCGTGTTCCGAAACTCGTCAAAATAAGAAATACTATCTTTTCTTACCGCGAGTGTGTCTACTGGTGTCTACAAAAGAACAGACCCATAAAATCATCTTATTTTGTCGCTCAAATCATCTTATCTTGAATGAGAGAAGAGTGCAAATCGGTGCATGAGTATGTATATACATACATACATCTCGCAACGAAAGTCGCAAAAGTATTATTTTCTAGATGGGAAAGACAAGGGATCGAGATACACCTACATCCTTTTGATGCATTCCAAAGCATCCTCCGATTGATTCGTAAAGAATGGAATCTGTTGATCCCTCACAAAATCAGCTGTTGAATATCGCACGTGTTTTCTTTTATTTTGTCGAGTCAGCAATTCGCTTATCGTGACATCGAGTTTAATTGAATAATGAAAGAGCGTGATTCACCGTTTACTAACTAAGTGACCAAGAAAAACAGCGTCGCCTGAAAGAAAGGGAAAGGAGACCTTGCAGAACTTTTTGACAAAAGATTGCTTCGGCGATATATACGAGTTCGTTCTCAGAATCTTCAATATAATTAACAGAACGACAGTGAAGATAGTAAGATGCAGCGATAAAAGTGCTTGAACGCCTGCAACTATTAATAGATAAAATACATATGTTAGGACAAAAACTACATAATAATTTCGTAAGTACATAAAATTGGAGAACAATGTGACGCAATATTTATAAACGCTCCGAACGTTCATTCTAAACAAAAAATTTAATTGATATTTATGTATTCTTTGTTACTCTTAGATTATTTTTGTATTTCCATTATTTTTCACAGAATTTTTGATTCTCTCTCTCTCTCTCTCTCTCTCTCTCTCTCTCTCTCTCTCTCTCTCCCCTCTCCCTCTCTCTCTCTGCTTTACAGTATCTATTAAATTTTTCCTTAATGTTTTTCTCAATAAAATTATGTCTTCTTTTTCTTATTGTACATAAATATTTATTACTAATTAGGTATATATTCTAACGCAATTTATATTACAACTATATTCTTATCTGTGAAAATATTTTACATGCTTATACATACTCAACATACATTGTCATGTGTTTATCTTGTGACTTTTAAGTATATAATGATACTTTGTTGTGACTTTCAGTTTGTAATAATATCCAATTTATTTAGCATGGATATTTTTATTTGTTTAATTTTTATAAAGTAATATAGAAATATCTAATGTTGTTACAAGATGAAAATGAATTATTTTAATTGTAGATATATAAATTGTAAAAAATAAAAATAGAATATGAATTATTTTATCAAAATATGTATAAGCTATAAGAAATATGTGAAATAAAAAATGTGCATATTTATAAAAATTTGACTTCTAAAAAATATTTATTTTTATCCATTCTTTCTCATTAAAGATAACTGAAAACTTAATCTGTCAACAGCATTCAATTTGTTATCTCTTATCAAGAGGCACTGTAATGTTTCCTATCATATACGTTGCAGTACATCTTAAGCTTCATTAGCACCAACATTAAAACACTGAGTTTTCTGTTTATTTTTTTTCTAATAATTATTATTTAAAAGCACTTTTATTAAGCTATGTATATAAAGACAGTTTCTTATCTTAAGATACAAACTTAGAGCATTTTGTCTATATTACATCTATTTTATATTTTTTGTTATGTACATAATTAGCATTATTATTATGTTAACCTCAACTCAATATAAACGCAGAGATTTAAATATACCTTCATATTTCGTTATTGATAGAATTATGTGCAATATAATTTTAATATAAACACTTAATTTCATATTTCTCTTTATTTATGTAATAGGTTGGTGGTTTGTGTTGTATATTGATGCTTTGTAAGGGTGCTGAAATTTGTACCATTGAGATTTGTACAACAAATTTTCAATCCTTTAAATGTAGAAGAAGATAGTACAAAACGTTTTTTTAATGGATCGTCTTAAGAAATTTTTCGTCAAAAGGTAATTTTATTAAAAATTTTTATTATTGATTATTAGAGATATTAATGTTACAAATAAAGCCAGAGTAATTTTATTAACTGGAAATACATGTAATACCATTAAATATAAAATACCTAATGTATTTTTTCTGCAGATGAATATACAAGGTGTAAGTTTTTGCCAAGCGCTTTTGTGTAGATAGAACCGACTAAATTGAATCAAAAAGTCCTCTATCATTTTGCAATTTTCGCAATAGTTAACAAGATATTAATTACTAAAAATTGTCAAATATTAGTCTTCAATAATTTTTACTCAAATACTATCAATTTCACAGAAAAACTGCAAGAGACAAAAATCATTAATTTTCTTCTCATAGAACTCTAAGAATTTTTTCAGAATTTTTACTCAACTTTTTACTGCACTGCATTTTCTTATTTTTACCAACGAGAAAATATGATATTAAAAAATTTTGAAAAAATTCTCAGAACTTTATTAGAAGAAAATAAGTAATTTTTGTCTCTCGCTGTTTTTCTGTAAAGTTGATAGTATTTGAGTAAAAAATTATTGAAGACCAATATTCAGCGATTTTTAGTAATTAATATCTCGTTAACCATTACGAAAATTGCAAAATGGTAGAGGACTTTTCGACTCAGTTTAGTCCGCTGTATCTACACAAAAACGCTTAGTAAAAATTTACGGGACACCTTGTGTATATATACAAACATAAGATATTGATTTTTTTAGACAAACTGAACTACCTATTGACAATTTAGAGACTGAACTTGAAAGAAAAGAAAGATGGAGGAGTATCTACACAATTTATTTTACTATGTTCTTAATGTCACTTGGCTTCAGTATTATACTTACTGGAGTTTGGCCGTATTTAGGCAAGGTGTGTAGTATACATGACCAAGATATGTATTGATAATAAAGTTATAAAAAAATTATGATTATATATACTTAAACATACATGTGTATATGTTTCAGTTGGATCCTACTGCAGGAAAAGAATTTATGGGTTACGTAGTGGCAGCTAATCCACTTGGACAAATGTTGTTTTCACCTCTGGTAGGTTGGTGGGGCAATAAAAGAGGATCAGTAAGATTGCCGCTTTTAGTAACTTTAGCATTGTTTACTATCTCATCAGCAGCTTATAGTATTCTTGAAATGATACCTGGTGATAAAAAGAATTACATGCTTGTTGCCAGATTTTTCGTTGGCGTTAGTTCTGGTAAGTTCTTTTCTAATTTTTATATCATATTAACTCTTATATATATATTTAAGGTATTTTGATTTTGAATTAGTTGTAAACATATGTCATTTCTTGCAGCTAATATTGCTGTAGCAAGATCTTATCTATCTGCAGCCACAAAACTTTCAGAACGCACACATGCAGTTTCTATGGTATCCCTAGCACAGGTAATTTTTTGTTATTGTATTTTATGTTAAAAGATGTAATAGATAAAACAATTATATTATAATTTTTTAAAGTGTTATATTTATTAATTTAATAATGATAATAAAATGATTTAATACTTTGCTAAAAATTTATATATTTTTATAAAGAATATAATTAAATAAGTGTATTGAATGAATACATGTGAAAAAAGCAATACATTTAGGTCCTAGGTTTTGTGGTGGGTCCTGGATTGCAGGCTGCTGTAACACCTCTTGGAGATCATGGTGTAACATTTCTGATGCTACCTTTAAACATGTACACAGCAGCTGGTTGGATTAACGTAATAATGGGAATTTTTAATTTTATCTTTTTATTACCATGGAACTTTAAGGAGCATAAAATTGCAATAAAAGAAGCTATGCGTGATGAAGGTAAAGCTACAGGTATGTAATAAATTCATAATATTTTTGTTATATTAATCTTTAAGTTTGATGTAATTTAAAAAAATTTTAATAATTCATAAAGATTGATCATAATGAATTAATTTCTCATTCCATTTTTATATTACATATTTACATATATATCTTGGATATGCTCCATGATTTTATTTCCAAGTCTCAATTAAATTATATATATATATATATATACACATACATACATACATACATACATACATAATAATAGAATTTATTGCATTTGCAGAAAAAGAAACGTGGAAAGCCATAAAACCGGACTATTTGGCTTCATGGACTTTAATTTGTGGATTCTTTGTTTTGGTTTTTAATTTTGTTCTTCTTGAGACGTAAGTGCATCCATTTTTTGATATTTGTTTAAAAATAATTAAAAAACAATTGAAAATAATTAAAATAGGAGGAAGAGAGAGAATAATTGAAAATTTATATTTTATTTAAGAAAGCAAAACTAATAACTTGATTTAAAAAAAAATTTGATATTTTAATTGTTAATTTAAAAACGTTAATGTGAGTCTATTGTAAAATAATATTAAAATTAAGATCATCGATTGAAATCTTGGTTTACTAAATAAAAAGTTTTAGTTAACAAATATATGTCATCTTTTTTCGTGTAGTCTTGGTACTTCTCTTACCATGGATCAATTTGCTTGGACTAAAAAGGAAGCGCTATATTATATGGGAATCCTAATGAGCGTTGGAGCTGTGATAGCCTGTATTACATTTACTATGATTGGACCACTTTGTAAAAAGTAATTATATTATGATGAAATTACAATCTTTTTAGGATAAATAACTAATATTTAAACAATATAAAAATATTATTTTATCGCTATATAACGTTTATGATTTATAAGTAAATGATATCTTTCATTTTATATATGCTATTAAAAAAAATACGTACTTCTTTATAGATTTGCAGAACGTAAAGTAATGTTATGGGGTGGATTCTTTTTTATGGTGATTGGACGAGTACTATGTATCCCATGGGGCCCAGATCCTCCTATAATTGGAGATTTTGGACGTGAGTATCTATCTCTCTATTAAATAAAAAAATATTTTTAAAAGTTATATATTTTTATATCTCATATATACTAAAACATAGATTTCTTTATGCGTATTATGACAACTTTATAATGAAAGTGCTTCAATATCTTGTAGCATATAATAATATCACGACAGATGCCAATGGTACAGAAATCGTAGGATGCCCTATTACTCAAGAATGGTGCCTATATACTCCGCAAATCACGATTACTCAATTTTTGATTGGTTACGCCTTTACATCTATAGGTTATCCTATAGGAGTTACTTTGATGCAAACTATATTTAGCAAAATTCTCGGTCCGCGTCCACAAGGCGTGTGGATGGGTTTAATGACAGGTGCGGGTTGTGCGTCTCGCGTTTTAGGTCCGGTATTTGTAGGCTTCATTTATACTCGCTTAGGAACATATCATACTTTTGGTATCACTGGCGTAATGCTAATCGTTTCTATGTTGTGGTTACAACTTGTAAATAAACGTTTGATTGCACCAGAGCTAAAGAAAGGCAATGAAGTGCCGAACAAACAAGAAAAAGATGTCGAAATTCCATTAGTTCATTTAAGATCTGATAATACTCAAACATCGCGTGAAACTGTATAATTAACGGAACATCAGTTCGTAATTGTGATAATTCAAGTTGTCTTGGCGGAAAAAATTATCTTTTTGTGCAATGTGCAATAAATTTTATATAAACATTACAAACGTTGTTTAGATAATGCAAATTAATTTATATTTTTTATAAATGTTTATACAAATTACTATTACATTTTTTAAATGTATAGATATTTTATAAAAATTTTATACAGTTACATGCTAAATATGATCAAAAAATAGATAGTCTCAGAATAATTATAAGTATAACAATACTGAGATAATAATAATAAAGAAATTGTTCATAAAAGTGCTCAAAACTTTCTAGTGACACAATTTTATTAAATTTTTTATATAAATTTAAATTCACTAATGTTATATTGATTATATCGTCATATTACAATATGATAATGATTAATTATAATATGACATTAAATGTTAATGAGATTTGGATTATGAAGACGATGAAAACTTGCCATAGGTAATGCAAATGGTATTCGTGAACTATTCTTCCATTATTTTTTGCTTGAAGAGAAATTATAACTTTGAAATATTGAATAATTATTAGGATATATTTTTGATACTATAGTGCTTAATATTTTTAAGGAGAATAGCACGTGTGCGTGTACAGATAAATACTAACATAAAAATTGTAAGTTTTACATACACTGAAATCTACTCCTCCAGCATTTTAATTGATTGCAAAACAGAAAATAGCACAAAAAAGTAAATGTCTAATCTGTATTTTATATGCATTTTTATATACTTATGCTCGTCTAGATATTAAAATTATGTTTATCATTTTTGAAGATTAAAATTTATATTATGATTATATTTAAGAATTCGAATCATGTACAAATAATAGAATAACATAGAAGAGCGCCATTATATTTTCTGAAATGTAGACTTTTTAGCTGAATTTCTTATATGATTTATCTTTTTTTTTCTTTTTACGTTAAAGTAAAAATTGAAAGATGAACTTTGCAAAGTTCAGCTAAAAAGAACATATATATATATATATATATACAAATAAATCAAATCGTAGTAAATAGCAGGTGATATGAAATTTGATTGTGTATTAAGCAATTATCAAAGACTTATTGACGAATTGAATTTTTTCTTAAAAGTATTTTGTTACTAGTACAATAACCATTTTTGTTCAAAATACATTTAGATGTTGGAATGTTCATGAGATTGTAACATTTATAAATTGTATATTATGTTAATTGTTTATATAAGTTTAACATAAATGCAACATGAATCAATGCAAGAGTGTAAAAGAGGTACAGTCTACTTTTTACTTTTTCATATAGCTTGAAGAGCAAAGACTGACCTAATTAAAATTTTATAAAATTGTTTTACATTAAGAAATAAATAGTTGATATTACACAGCAATAGATATTACTGCTAACTACTGTTTAATTTCCTAATAAATACTTCAAAAGACAATACTGTGAAAAATTGTGATATAAATAATTCACATTTATCTTTAAAAACTCATAATTAAATATATTAGTTTTGGCAAATAGTTGAAAAACTTCAATAAAATATAGTAAATTTTAGAACATAATTAGCGTTATTATAAAAAGAAATATGAGCTATATATATTTTCAAAGTGCAATTAAATCCATAAATCAATGATTAATATTTTTTTAAAGATGCAATATTTTAAGATAATATATAGGTAACACTAAAAGTTTTTGGAAGATGACATGTTCAAACGTTTCATATAGATTTTTTATTGTACTCGACAATTAATAACAAATATTTGGATGATCAAAAAATTGTTAACATTGCAGAAACGGCAATCAAAAGTTAATATTTGGTTATAAATCCGGTACAATAATACTTTCATTACATAAGAGAAGTATATAAAAGTGAAAGATTAATATATGTATTTCTCATGAAATAATAAAGAATTATTTCATTTATGCATTTATAGAAATTTTCAGTGTTGCCTATATATACTAAGGTATATTTTTCTAATATTTGTATACACTGAAAATAATTTAAATATGTTTAATAACAAATAAAACTGTATGTGGTATTTACATTATTATATTTTATGACTAATGAAAATAAAGTGGTGAATATAAAGTTATAATAAATAATTTGTATATATATTGCCCTTCTTTGTAAATACTAATTCTTTTCTAATTTATTTTAACAATAACGAAAATTGTTAGAATACACTAATACATAAATTTCTCAATACTTGATATAGACAAAGATAAATTAAACTAATTGTCAAATATTAGATTTTTATTTTTATTTCTCTAATTATAGTAGAAATTATTTGATTTCTATCTTTTCTTACATTCTTCTTATATATTCATAACATACGTGAATACAATAAAATCTTTAATACTAAAAAAAGCTGTCTTCAAAAAATGACACATTATATAAACATATAGATTCTCATAAATGCTGTGCTATCACTTATAAATGCTAATGATACGATAAGAGTGCATGGTTACTATGGATTATAAAAATGATTAATACATGTCTTTTCTTAACATGAATTGTAGAAATGCGGATTATTCATACAAATAGTCATAGAATTATAATTAATCTTTCTTCTTTGGTTTCTTAGGATTACGCGATCGCGATTTTGCTTTGCAAAGTGGGCAAATTGGTGCATTCCTATGAATTTGTTGATGGCACGAAAGGCAAGACTTCATAGGCGGCGGTTGTTGCCTGTAAAGCGATAGAAATATTATATTACAAAATTGGTAACAAGTAATATTTTCAATTTTACATAAAAAATATAATAAGGGGACGAGATATACCAGTGGTACCTGAATGTTGGAGCAGGCGGCCCTGGGGCTGGCGGTAATGGTCTAGGCTCTGGTTTACTCGGCCCTTGAAGCGGTTGCGGAGCTAAGAAAGGTGTAGAACCACCTGGATGTCCAGGATGGTGTAGTCCAAGTGGTGGTAACAAGTCATCACCTCGTACTTCTACTCTCCATTCCGCTTTTTGCATTGGACGTTCAAAGTAACTATGAACAAACCGTCTACACAATAAAAGTTTGACTCAGCTCAGTCCATAATGTCAATCTCCACTTATTGGCTGATACTACGTGCATCACTCTTACTGCTGATCTTCAACAGCTTCGTGATAGTAAAGGTACTTACTCAGGGGAGATAAGATCCGATTCAGTTTCGTACAACTCTGGTAACCTTTCCAAACCCAAGAATTCTCTGCGCATACGATCAATGTCGTGTTTCAGTGGTTGATAATCATTGTTATGAATTAGTTTAGCAGTTTCCCTCGCCCTGTTACGTGCTTCCTCTGCTTGCTTGATCACTGATTCCATCTAATCAAAAGTAAACTTTATTATTAAGATTCTATATAATTCCAATATATTCCATACAATTATATTTTGATTGTATTTCAAAATTTACTGCCATAAGGCTTATTCTTTTTAGCTAAATTGCGTAGGTAATTTTTCTCTCTTTTTATGTTGGAGAGGCAAAGAGAAAAGATAAACTATTTCAAGAAATTCAGCTAAAAAGAACAAATCTAGTAATGAAACTATCTTAAAGTATAGACTTTCAATGTATAATATAATTCTAAAGTACATGTAAAATAAACTATAAATTTTCAACTGACAGTAAATTTTGGAATAGTTTCTATCTTGGGGTCTGTTCTTTATTCCTGCACTAGACCACAATATAATTTTTTCTTACTTTAGCTAAATATCAAATAAATCTCTATTTCACTTCACAAGTTCCAAAAGCGTATATATACTAGCTCAGCTATAAAAAACAGACCTTTGCTTGTGGAAACAAAAACCAAGTAATGCAATTCACCGCATTGATGTCTGCATGTATCTGACGTAATTCCTCTACGTGTGCCATTTTCTCCTGCATCAGCAAATCCATCTCCTGCTTGTATTCTAATAAACATTTCTCCTCCTGTTCAGTCTGTTCCACCTCTTGCAATATTCTCTGTTTCAGTTTCTCCAATTGAAGGGTCTTTGACCTGTGAGGAGCACAACAAAATGAAACACCCAGTCGAATAAATTTCTTATGCAATGTATGAAAAGACAAGTGTCAAACGAGACTGCGTCCTCATACCTAATGTCTTTTAAAGCTTCTAACTTCGCAAAAATCACTGCCGTTTCGGACGCCGACATGCCGGAGGTTAATCCTCGTTATTTACGATTGCTTGCTCACGGAACTTTAACAGCGATTTCCACTGAACTGGAGTTCGACTACTGCATATTCAAATTCAATATCGGAGCGATTAATGCGATTAACGAGAAACAAAAAAAGCGTTTCGCAGGAAGGGAGTTACTCCGGGAGTTACGCGCGATTAAAGGGACTCCGTGAACCGGGACTTTGACGGTGCTGTTTAACAGAATTATCAAACAGCTTATAGCGGTCGCGAGAGCACAGCGGACTCGGTTCATCAATCGCTTTTTTTTTTCTTTTCACCCGCGTAAGATAGCGAACTTGAAATCTATGCAACGAGATGAACGCGACGCGCCATCTGGGATGCTGAGGCTCGTAATCTCGACAGGCGCTCCAATTCAATTTCCTACGATTTTTTTCTCGCGTCCTGCAGTCTTTGAACGATTCGCGATTTGCGTCAAAATTCACAATGGAATTCCATAGAATATTTCAAAAATTGAAAAATCGTGCGCGTATAAATGAGCTATACGTTGAAATGCACACGTACAGCAAAATATGCGACTTATTAAATTATAAATAAATCCCCATCTTGAAATTTGACGAATACATAAATATAAAACGCGCAAAATAAGATATGTTTCATTTGTTTCTCGAGAATTTTCGCCTCTTTGTCGAGCCGCACACTTTTCATACACTTACATTTAAGGCTTATAAATATACTGATTAATTAGTGATTAATTAATTTAAAGGACAAAATTGTAAACAGCCACGTTTCTCAATTATAATTCGTTATCCTCAATCACACAAGTTAGTGATTTCCACAAGTTAAACAACAAGAAATTAATAATTTTATTATTTGATTCTAAAATAAATATCACGGTATTTTACTTGACATGTTGTATTATAAAAGTAAAGATAAATTATGTAAATATTAGTAAAAACGGATATTGATCGCTATAATATAACGTTATTAACGTCTATGTATATTAATTATATCCATTTGTATTAATTTAGATTAATTACTTTAATCTCGAGATTTAACTTAACTAATTTAATTGTATCTTTTTTTATTTTTAAAAATTAGAAAAAGATACAAAGTAAATAAAATCAAAATTAAAGTTAATCGATCTACACTAGTTGAAATGGACATTTTTATGTGTTTGTCCGATTTCGCGTTTAATTTTGTTCGATTTATATAATAAAGATCGCGGTACAGTATACATAATTGCTTCAGTTATTTAAGATTCGAACGGCCATATTTAGCACAAACGCAAGAGACATATGAATAATAATGTACCATTGATCTCTATTTAACCCTGGAATAGAGCGAGTGACGTAGTGCGTTACCTAACTTTCTTAATGCTTCGCTCCGATAAAAAATCCTTAACTCAGCTCTAACAATTATTATATATTATCTCTCGATATTGCATAATTTTAAGCCGAACGAACGACGCGTTTCTGTTAAATAAAGATGATTCCATTTGATTTTATTTATGGGAAATATAATAGTTAATTAAATAATTGAAATGTACGTTGACGTTTTATTTGCATAAATAACGTCACGAGACTCATTCATGAAAAAAGATGAAAATTACAAAAGTGAGCAAATTCATGAGATGTTGAGACTAATAAAGTTATAAATATTCGTTCATTTTTATTTTTTATTTATAATTTTACTTTGTTTCAAGAATTCAAGAACTATATAATAAGCCCTCAGTTTCTTTTCTTTTAATTTCCCTCTCATTTTCACAAATTTTCTATCTTCTTTATCTTCCGCCAATATTTTATCGACAACGGTAAACGTTGCAAGTTTCCAGAAAACAAAAGTATACGTAGATGACTCCACGTGCACCATTTTTCGACACAACTCGTGAGATCGCCGATTTCAATTGGTCTTGTAAATCGATCGTTGGATAGAAAATCGTCACGATTCAACGAACAGAAGCATGCGAATCACAAAGCCGGAAAGAAAGGAACGTAACAGCGGAGGGTGTGACCGAAGTGGGCAAGCGACAACCCTCATAAATCTCCGTTTCCCCTCGATTTATCCCAGGGTGCGTCCCAAGTCCCAACCCAAGGAGACAGTGATGAGTGAGGAGATTCCCGTTTTCAAGCGAGCGCGGTCGGGGTTGCGCGCGGGCGCACGCGCTCGAGGATTGCGCATGCGCGGTCCGTCAGGCCCTGGAGGGGCGTAGAAAGGAGGCCATATTGTACAGTTAAATTGAAAGAACGAAAATAATTGTATCGCCGTTGGCCGATCGCTCGCGCTCGCACCGCCATCGGTTCCCCCGGTCTTCTGTTCCCCCGTTATCGTTCGCGTGCGACGGCGAATCCCTTTGCCAACGCTTTGCGTCGCCCGTTCACGTCCGCGGCGGAGCCAGGAGAAGCGAGAGAGCTACGAGCACACGCACGGGAGCCAATCGGCGGCTCCTCGGCCTTCTCTGCCCTTTGTATATAAGCCATACGTCGTCGCAGTAGCGCGGTTCCAATCCCCCGGGGGTAACCGACGTCGGTTCGCTGAGAAGTGCTTGTTGCTCGCTGCGGTCAAGATGGGCACTCGGGACGACGAGTACGATTATTTATTTAAAGGTAAATCGCCACTTCGCTCTCTTTCTCTCTCTTTCTCTCTCTCTCACGCCCTTTCTTCCTCTCTTTCTCTCTCTCTCCTGAATGTGTGACTAATTTTTTTTTCATACTCGGAAGATGCTCCCCATCGTGACTTTGTGTCTGCGATCGACGAGTATCGTTCCCATTTTCGCCGCGGCGACGACGTACGTCACGCCAAACGTCACCTCGTGAACGACGACCGACCGGAGTCGCCTGTCCGTGGCGAAACGCGCGCGCGATGACATCAGAAACGATGACCCACCATCGCAGCTACGTCTCGCGAGGAGAGCGTTCTGTCGTGATTCCTCGGGGCGACTTCCTGGTCGACGGCTCCGTCGATTTCGGACCTTCTCTAGATATCCCTCTCCCACCTTTCCTCCTGTCTTCTCTTTATCCCGCCCCTAAACTCGGCTGTTCTTTCTCCGCGCCGTGAAAAACGCCTGCGATTTATACATTACGTATGTAATTGGGCGCGATATAGACACGTATCGAATACGTGCGATGGTGTTATATATATTCGTTGTCCGTCGTGCGAGTATATACACGCGTGAATCCGTGTGCGTGTGACATGTTTGAAATTTCTTTCGGCCTTGTCATTCCGCATCATCTGCACTTTCGTAGAACAGAAGGAGAGACAGAGAAAGAGTGAGAGAAGGGGAGGGGGAAAGAGAAAGAGAGCAAAGATACTAGAAACGCTATCGTCAACTCTCTCTCGTCAGCTGGTTGTATCTATCTAAGGATCCAGATACACTGAAAAGCACAAGCAATGGAAACAGGGAATATCACAAAGATAATAAACTTTGACCTATCAGAAACCATGTATCAATGCATATTTCTGATAAGTTGAAATCTATGTGTTTTCCCTATCTCTATTGTCTCTATGCTTATTATTGTTTCTAGTCTTTATTTTCTATTGATTTTTTGAGACAGTTAACATTATCTCCACGCCTGCGGGTTTAGAAGCGTGTGTGTGTGTGTGTAGAACCATTCGTTATTTAGTATTGCTATTTTATTGGTGCTTCCATCAATTTAGTCGATCTTGACCCTTGACTTGATATATCATAAGATATAATGTAATCATATATTGTATTTGATCACTGTCACTGTCGTGATCTGAATACACAGTGTTATAGGAGGTAGATAAGTTGGATTAATTCTATTTCTTTTTGTTATTAAAACTTTTTTTTAATAAATCATGATTTATATGCAAAATCAATTGTATGGAGCTGATTTTAAAGACAGGAATTCAATATTTTTTTTCTATATCAACAAAACTATTTTTATGTATTGAATAATTAAATGTTTAATATAAATTTAGCTTTAGATAAATAAGTAAATATGTATAATATAATGTATGGTATACATATATATACGAGTACATATACATTATGTTTATATTTCTTACTTTGAAAGAGCAAATGTAGAATGAGATCCCCACCATGCCTTATTTTCCATGCTTTATGTTTGAATAGTAATTTATAGAAAGAATAGTCATACATACTATATATATGCTCGCTTTACATGATCATGATGTGTCACTGATTTACTGATACCTCTGACATAACTTTTTTAGTTTCATATAATTTTTTCAGACAAAGATTTCTGTGCAGTGTTTATTATTTTTATGACTATTTAATGTTTGCGTTTATTATTCAATGGTTCTTTATTTTATGCAATGATAAATATAAAATTTAGAATTTTACTTTATTGTTGGATAGAAATTGTTTGATTTTGGAAAATCTGTTGCTAACAAAGTTGTTCACTTTAAAACAGATTTAACTGTTTCATAATATATAGTTTTTATGTAAGAAAGATTGTTAAGCAAAAACTGTTTCAAATATCTTAAAATATATATAAAATATATTTTTTTATTTTGAACTATAAAATTTATATTTGATCTTCAAGATAATACGAGATACTAAAAAATTCCTATCTCTGTCATTATCTTTAGATAATAATCACTACAATTATATGTACCTATAATTTCTTAATATTTTAAAGCAATTGCAATCAAGCAATTGTATATGAGCTAATATATCAAGATGAGAAAAATAAAAATACAACTAGAAAACTACTTACCACAAAATGTTTCTTTCAATGGTTCAATGATTCTGTCAATCTCATAAAACTTAATCGTTACAAAACATTTTTCTAATTAATTCTCTTCGTCTTTTCAGTTGTTCTCATTGGAGATTCTGGAGTAGGAAAAAGTAATCTGCTATCCCGATTTACAAGAAACGAATTCAATTTGGAATCGAAGTCTACCATCGGAGTCGAATTTGCAACACGCAGTATACAAGTAGATGGTAAAACCATCAAAGCCCAAATTTGGGATACAGCTGGGCAAGAGCGTTATCGTGCGATTACCTCTGCGTAAGTTTAATTTTACATTTAGGATAAAAAAAATATGAAGGTAATAATAGCTTATTTACAATTATTTTAAGTAATGCCATATGAATTATAACATGAAAGTTATATTCTTTAATGTTACTAAAAATATTAAGAAACAAAAAGCAGACAGAACATTCTTAACAGAACTTTTGTTCTTTAAATTAAGTTATAACATGTTATGAAAGCTTTGATCTTTTTTAGTAAAAGTTACATTTTGTAGGCAGTTACTTATTATTATTATTATTAATTTTATTAGAATGATTACATCATATTCAGATATTCTTGCAATTAAACTTAAAAGAATAAGTTTTGAAAATTTGATATATTATGATACAATTGAACTTAATAGAAAAATTATAATTGATTATGTATTAATGAGACTTGTCAAAATTATTTTATTTTTAAAGTTATTATACGATTAAACTTCTATTATTTTTTAAAAATTAATTATATATTTTTAAAAATGTAGACAAACAAAAGTGTAGAAACTTATTTCACCTAAAATTGATATTCATTAAACTTGATATACGACATATACTGTACATATATCAATAACCTTTCTCTAATTACTAGATATTACCGCGGAGCAGTTGGTGCACTACTCGTGTATGATATTGCAAAACACCTGACGTATGAAAATGTAGAAAGATGGTTACGAGAATTACGGGACCATGCTGACCAGAATATTGTGATCATGTTAGTGGGAAATAAGTCAGACTTAAGGCATCTGCGTGCTGTTCCAACTGACGAGGCTAAAGCGTTTGCTGAGAGAAATGGCTTATCTTTCATTGAAACATCCGCTTTAGATTCTACTAACGTTGAGACAGCGTTTCAAAACATATTAACAGGTAACTCTCTTAATTATAATTTTGTATATAGAATTTATTGTTTTCAAAACGGATTACAATCTCATACTTTTTCCACTCAAAAATTAACTTTTTAATCAATTTCTTTTAAATTCAGATGCATATAAAAAATCAAGGTTTGACTATATGCTTTCTATTTAGCGACACAAGTTGACACAATCATTATCTTTCTTAGTGAATAATAAAGATAAAATATCACTTGTGTCGAGACTTGTATTACTAAATAGAAAGCATGTAGTCTTTCTACTAATAGTTTTTCCTACAGAGCTATACCTTATCCAATGTTGTTTCATAAAATTAGCATATACTGAATTGATTATTAAACATTGGAAACCATGTTAGAACCGTAATTGCTATAATTTTTATTATAAAATATAGAATTTTTTCATTTTACGATAGTGGAAATTACAATTTTACAATAGAATTAAAATTGTGTTTTTGCATTAAAATACTATTGTAATTTTTAAATATTTTTTCGATATCTAATATATATTACACTTTATTAAGATAAATACTTGCCTGTATCAGAGTTAATATTTATTGTATGATAAATATCATGCGTATTTTGTTTCATTTAATAAAAATTTTTTACAGAAATATACAGAATCGTATCGCAAAAACAGATACGAGACCCACCTGAAGGTGATACAATCCGGCCACAAAATGTAGAACAAATTGAAGTCAAACCAACGATGAATGCTGAGGGAGTGCGTAAGCAGTGCTGCCAGTGACTCACCTTGTTGCTTAAAATGTGTGTACACATATATACAGTATGAATATCATGGAAGTACAGTTGGGGATAATATTTAATTTCTAACGGAAAAGATTTCGTTTATGATGCAGTAAAAAGTTTCTGGAATGATCATTTGTATAATAGGATAGATTTAATATAAGAAAACTATATGGTTAGTTTATTATATTATTAATGTTAACTTGATTGTAAATTGAGTTAATTTTAACATATATCAAAATTAAATATTACTAAAGACACTTCTATCATGTTTCTTTCATTCCAATAATTTGTATTCTACTGTTGACCGTATTGAAGTTGTTTATTTCTATCATGTACATATAACTTACAAAGTCTGTTATACATAATTTTCTAAAATAATTAAAATAATTAACTAAATTAAAATATTTAAGTTTTTTTTCTTCAACGGATTGTGTTGCAGATTTAGAATCTACATAAGATATTTCAAAATAACTAAATGTCTTTTTAATATATTTTTTGATTAATTTAAAATTGACATTTTTTTCAATGGATATGTCAAGTCAATGTTTTTTTCGAATAACTAATGTTCGAAAATAAAAAATATTTATGAATCAAATTTCAAGAACAAATGAATAATAAAACTATACTCTTCAAATAATTTTAAGAATTTCAACGTGAGACTTACATATAAAAATACTGAAAATTGGAATATCGATAATAAGGATAAAGGATTTCTAGAGAAAGAAAACAAAATGAAGGAAATATTGACTTTCAATTGATTAAAGAATTTGTTGTTAAAAGGACACCCGATGACTTTCGAATATTCTATATCGTTAGATCACAAATGCTTTATAAAATATAAAAATCAGTTCGTGTTCAACAATAAATATGTATCAATAAATATGTTGCAAATTATTTTCTATAACAACTTACTTTTAAATTATTAAATACTTTAAAATATCTCAAGGTGGAATATCTTTAATACATTTGTGAAACTAATTTTTTGTATATATAATAATTTTTCCACTAATATTATTAGTACCATATTTGATTCAATATATAATTTTATATATATATATATACATATACGTATAGATAATATTTAAAAAATTTTGTGCTTTAATTTTTAATATGAGAGAAATCATTTCAGTTTTTCTTAATTATTATACATAGTAATTATAAAATATTTCAAAAATTCGAAATGAAAATAGATATCAAGCATTGATAGGATGATTCACGTATAATCTAGGTGATTTCTGACGTCATCATAAAGAAAGTTTACGTAAGCGTGGATGTGATTCCGAGTAATTACAGAATTATGTAATATTCGTAGATTCTAAGAAACGTATCTATGATTTCACATTATTAATTAATTTATTTAAACTTTTTTTTGCGTAATAGTAATAGTAATAATAAATATATTTTTGCATATAAATATAAAGAGAGAACGCAACAAAAAACAAACTTTATTGTTTTATTCGTTGTTTGTACAATTTTTTTGTTTTCCTTTAAGACAACCATATATCCGTAATTCTTTAGAATCATTAAGCCATGCTTATGTTTTTTTTTCTACTAAGAAAATTTCTTCAGGAATTAGATTCTAAAGTTATGCTATGTGACATATTGAGTACTTTGTATACTTGTTTATTATTATCCAAATATTTTTAAGCTTTTTCAAGTACATTTTTTTTCAAAACTGATAATTCCATAATATATACACAATATTAATTTAATTATATTGAGTTACTTAATCTCATACTTCAATAAAGACATATGTTAATATTTGTACATTTAAATACATTTAAAATATGTCTGAGAAGATACATAAAATACATGAAAAAGATATGTTAATGATCGAGTCAATAATAAAAGAGTATTATATAT
>NW_017300081.1:235168-260424 GCF_001594075.2 Trachymyrmex cornetzi | reverse complement strand
TAGGAAAAATGCGTTTATCGTAGAAATAGAAAGTATTAAGAATGGTTGTTTTATTTATCAATTTAATTTACTTTTATTTTATTTTTATATCCATAAAATATAAAAATTAATTTTACATCATAAATAAAGTGACTACAAAAAAAGCTGGAATAGTGACTTAAGTCCAGCTTTTTTTACGGTCACATTATTTATGATGTAAAATTGATTTTTATTTTTTATGAACATAAAAACAAAATAAAAGTAAATTAAATTAATAGATAAAACAAACATTCTTGATATTTTCTACTTCTATAACAAACTCATTTTTCCTAATTTTGGACTTATGCCACTTATCAATTAAGGGGCATATGTGACATAAACTTTAAAATATATTTAATGATTTCAGAAATGTATTCTGAAATATATATATATATATATATATTTCAGAATACAACATTTTTAAAATCATTAAATATATTTTAAAGTTTATGTCACGATTTTATTTATAATGTTTTTATTAGAAATAAATGTATAATCAATCATAGAACAATAATTGTTGTTTTTACTAATTAAGTATACCTTGAAATTATTGCTTATAGTTTAAGTGTCATAAAGAATTGTGTAATTTTGTTTTACAGAAGCAGTCACACGGAGGAGAAAAAAGTGGGAGTACTAGTTGGCGGTAGATATAACAGGTGCATAACAGAACGAGAGTTAAGACTATGTGCGAAAGCATGTAATCTCGTATGTTAAGTTTTATCCTTATCAGTGCGAGAGAGGGTATCCATCAATCCATATACGAGTATGCATTACATGTTCGTGGAAATAATCAAGTAAGGATAAACGATAAAAGTAAAAGATTGTATGATGCTGTAAGCGCGAATACATGCGCACCATTCTGTCCGCGAAAAAAGATCATCTTTACTCTCTCTGTTTGTCTCTCTATCTGTCACGATATAAATTATGTTATAATATAAATAAATGTTATATTACTGCTTCTTTGTAATACATATATATATACATATATATATAAATGACTTCTTAACGCGTAGCGTGATCGTGAGTATGTGAACAGTTTATGATCGTATATGCAATGAAATATCATGAATAAATACTATCATGCACTGCATATAGAAGAAAACAAATATAATAATAGGCTTACAAGGCGTATGATGAAAAAGGAGGTAAAAACAGCTTGAGATAGTCTTTTCTCGTTGCTCACTCTCGGCTCTTCGTAAATAATAGTACTAGTCTGTACAAGCTTGGGCACTACATGCTTTGGGATTACTTTATTTTTACATGGGTCTTTCCAAACTTCTTACCGGATAAAATTATATAAGGACAATTATATAAAGAAAGCTGTATAGAGTAGGCGTTTTTCAAAACCCTAAAAGATGTTGCTTTCTGTGTGGCTGTAATATGTATAATACGTTAACGTCTCACGAGCTTTTATTGTATCCTAAATAAAATAGAGAGTGAGTAAGGTATTGACAAATCGAAGTCTACTTCTCGATGGATTACATGAAAAATCAACGGTTTGAAATTTATCACTTACAATAATCTTTAGGAAGATAATTTAAAAAAGCAAAATAATGCAAGATAATTATAGTGCATCGTGCGTGCGTTTAACTTGATTTATAGCGTGTATAATTTATATTATCGCGATATATATATATATATATATACACACACATATATATATATATATATATATATATATATATATCCGTTGTAAGAAATGAGGAATCCATTGCTTCTCGAAGCAATCTTAAAAATGGTAAGATAATCATCACAAATATTATTACCATTTGATATAGCGGGCTTATTACTTTGTTATAAACATATACACACATACACACACAACATGAAACTCAGAACTGTAATATGTATAAGCGATGTCAAAGTGACCATAGTTTTCTACAGATATTTTTGAGTTATTCTGTATCCGTAGGCCACAAGCTACAAAACTTAGGAAAGGCAAATAATAATTTCCTTTAAACTAAGTAGAATAAATTTTATATATATATACATACAGCAGAAAAATATGATTTAAGATATAAGATTGTTTCACCCTCAGTTAAATACGGAAAGATATTACATCTATTCTATAACAATAGATTATTAATAATGCCTTGTATTTCGTTATTTTATTAATAAAATACCAAACTTGCTTTTAAGATAAATGATTAAATTGAATGTATCCATAAATGCTTGACATAAGTAATATGACTCCCATTTTTACGTTGTGATAACATTTATGATAGAAATAATTTTACTGCTCCCTATGGAATATAATTTGTTACCGATGTAAAGAAAAGGAACTAATTGAGAAACAAATATGTTTTATATATATAATTATTTTATGCAATATAGAAATATTGTATAATTGCTGAAATTATTTCATGTATAAAAAAATGTCCTCAAGTCATAAAACTGTAATATATGAAAAATATTTCTATACATATATGTATAGACATACAAAATATTCAATCTTATATTTTTAATTTGTAACTTGTTATAAATTTATAGTGTTATAATTTATATATTATATACACAATCAGCATTAAAAAAAATGCATGAAAATAAATTAGATATTTTATAAAGATAGTGTTAGTGGACTTTATTACATATACATAACAAAGCTTATTTTACGTTTAAAATTTAATTTATAATTAAAGCTTAATTTGGCGGATCACAGAAATAACAAAAACTGTTATTATTAAAAAACTAACATTTTTAATCTTAAATTACTTACATTACTTATAAAGCAAAAGATTATGAAGACACGGGTAAAGATGCTGACTCCAGACGAATAGTGTTCCTCTGAGAATTACTATGATTTTTCTGTCGCCATTCAAGCCATCGTGATAATTCTGGACTTTGAGAGGCATCGTTAAGATCAGTCCGACCTTCTAACTGCTGATAATATGCTTCTCGAAGCAATCGAAAGGTCTGTACATTTTTATACGGTAATTGTGTCATAGGATCTAAATACTTAGCAGCCAACCTATCAATTCAAAAAATTTTTAATTTTTTTAAATGCTACATTATAACATTAACCCTTAAATGCTACAGGAAACCAATACACTTGGATATGATATATTCAATTCAATTCGATCGCTTATAACTTTCATAAAAATGTGTAAAGGTATTGTAAACAATTTTTTTTTAATCAAAACGCCAAACATTAATCCTGCTGTTCAAATTTATATGATCTTATTATTTGGATCAATGTAATAAAAAGTCTTAAAAAATAAATAAATAAATTACTTTTTAAGTCAAATAGAACAAATCACTAGAATTAAGAAATATAATGATATCAAATCTGGAGACACTGGTAGTATCTCGGCGCTAAGCTACGCGTATATATATCTTTATTGATAAAAAAGATAAGCAATGAAAAAGCATTGGAAAAAAAGTAGAGTATAGAGTCCGACCGAAATTTCGGTTTCGGTTTTAATCAGTTTAGGTTGGCAACGCGCCGATGAGCGTTTAAAAAACAAATGTTCAATTTTAATTATTAACTCATTGATTAAGCTTAAGACAATTTGAGTACAAACTTTGATGTGATCCTGATAATAATAACTGTGATTTGATTTCTTTAAAAATTAAGAATGCAATATTATTATATTATTACAGTTACATAATTTAATAAAATCTTGTTTTTAGAGTATGAATTTGTCAAGATTTCTGAAAAAATCATACGGTCTCTGTAAAATTAATTCAAAAATGTCGATTTCGGCCGAATAAAATGTGATTCCGTTAACTTCTCTTTCTCTTTCTTAGTGAGACTTATCTAAGTTTCAGTTCTGATTTCGACCGAAATTGAATAACAACCGAATATTCGTTTTCGATTTCAGCCGAAAGTCAAAATGTGGTTTCGGTCGGACTCTAGAGTATGCTGAAAAGGCATTTAAGGGTTAATTTGTTTATAAATAATAAAATGTAGAAATACGCAATTGTAAATGTAAGAAACTTTTAAATAGCATTTTTTACCGCGTGATTGCACACAAAGGTTTCAGTGGCGGCCTTTGTTGTGTCGATTTCTTAAATACATCTGAATATGATTGTTCGTTTTCAAAAGTAATAAACGTTCGTTCATAAAATGTCCCAGTTTCTTCGCCATGTATCTTTTTAGTAGAAGCAGAGGGAGCATCTACAGATCCCTCTTTATTATCATCTTTTCCATCTATTTTTGACTCTGTTTCACTGAAATTTATTAAATGGAATTACAATATATTAAATTCAGTATTTTGAAAACTTATTTTGGATTTATCTCTTATTTATACCTTCTATATTTTATCACAAAAAGTTAAATAAATGAAATATACCTCTTCTCTTTTTGAGAGCTGTCAGAACCTGTATTATTAGAATTCCCTTTTTTCTCATCGTCACATTCAACATTGATTTTTTCTTCTTCATTTACTTCAGATAATACCATAACTGGCATACACAATGATTGGTATCTAATCATTGGTCCAACATGCGTTTTTCTCACAGTCCTTGTAGTCTTTTTTTCATTTTCTAGTTTCTGATACTTTTCTGCAAGTGTAGAACAATTATAGCTCTTTCTTAAAGGTATATTCTTATTTAATCTTATTTTTTATTTTATTTATATTTTCTTCAAGAAAGAGAAAATATCCAAATAAAGAACGTTATTAAATGTATTTTGTTTTACACATACCTAAGGATTTCAAATTAAGCTCTTCTGTTTGTAACGCTTCTTCCAATAATTCTTCCTGAGTAGGTTTCCATATATCATGCTTTACAACTTTCACCTTTCGCCTCTGATCCTCATTTCTCTCACGCAAACGTTTCTGTGTAGCTGCTGACTTTGCAGCAGTAGAGCGGCGAATTGATTTTCTTTCTACATAACATGATAAAGTAGATATATTGAAAAGAAAACATTTAATATATTAATATGCCATATAAAACATTTAATATATTAATATGCTAAATATTTATGTTACCTATACTATCTACACAAATCTTTTCTTGTTTTTGTTGTTTTATTTTTTTCTCCTTAGGTGCCGAATGTGTATGCAACGTGGCAGGTTTAGGTTCCTTATATGCTTTTGTTACTAATCTGCGTTTCTTTTTCGGTCCTTCTTGTTCAGTATCAGAAACTGGCTCATCATTTTCATCAATGCTAAAGTCCGAATCCACTTCATCCTCAGCTTCATCTTCTTCCCTAAAATTCAAACGTTTATACACTTTATTATGAGTTTTTGTTACATCAATGTAATAGAGAAATAAGAATAAATGTAATAAAATTAATAAATTATAAAAACCACAAACAAGTAATCGTGATCCTGTTCCACTTCGTCAAAGCCACCATATGTAGTTTTGTAAAAATCATCTTCCTCTTCTTCGTTTAGCAACCTTGCCATTTTATTGCCAGCGTTTGTACGCTTTTCCCTTGTCGCAGCCATCGTTATGAGACTTTCTGCCCAACTTTCGATACAATTAATACGTATATGTTATCTAATTATGTCTTGCACCTTAAAGATTTTGAAAAGGACAAATTGCAAAAATGTTAGACATTATTTTAATAAATGTTAATAAATCATTGTATTGTAAATAAGGTTAGATATACCTAGATTAGAACCTTCAGTCTTGCAATATGCAATCCTATCAGTTTTTTTTCCCCGGTTTACATTTAATAAGGACTTTTATTATTTCACTCTTTGAGAAGTTTACAAATACTTTGTTCATAAATTTTGTTGTACTTCAGCCACGAATGCATGCAGGTATTAGCTGTGATCCTGCTAACCTTATATGTGATTTGTACTTTCGCGTTTCTGAACAGTTCTGAACTGTACTTATATGTACCCGTTGTGCACTTTTATACATCAAACTTCTACAGCAAATATATCCGTATTAAACTAAAAAATACATAAATTAAACATTTGTACATATTTTTTTGGTCATAAATGAACTAATTACACACACAACTCAAAAACATTTTACATACTTGACGGATTCATTTTCCCATTATCATAATATGGTATACCATGACTAGTTATCACAAGATAATGCGATATTTCTGCCATCTTACAGCACGTGACGAATGAAAATTTTAAAATTCTTGTTACGATCTATTTTTACCAATCATATGTCACGTATCATTCGCACATGTTCTCACACATCAAATCGTACAGATAAGATAAGCTTGCACCACCTTCTGCCATAAAAATTCTGTACGTGTTTTTCACTATTATGCGATAAGTATTCTTCAATTAATATCCAGTTCTACTATTAAAAATTGTAACTACATTGTAACAAATTGTAAACATAGGATGCTTTCCATTTGTTGACACAAGCTGATATAATTAGTATTCTTCTATCTTTGTTATTTATGAAATGTCAAGAAAGATAAAATGATGTTTGTGTCGACTTGTGTCACAAAATGGAAAGCTTCCATAATAACATATTACCTTACATATAATAAAAATTAATCACTCTGCGAGATAACAAATTCTGATCATTACATTCATATAATTCTTATTCTACAGAATGTATTTTCCCATTCTACATATGTAAGCAATGAAATGCTTATATATACTTATAAATTAGTGCCGAGACACTACCATATTATATCTTTTCATATATCTTTTTATATGTTTTTTTTATATATGCTTTTTATTTGCTGATACAATCAAGTCGACACATTACACAAACGTCGTTTTATCTTTTTTGACAATTCCATTCTAACAAAGATAAAAAAATATTTCTGTGGATTTGTTTCATCAAATAGAAACATCCTATATGTTTGTATATAATTCTTTCCCAATGTATGTACATACATTTATATTATTTTGTAATAAATAAAATTTTTTCTTTTTTTGAATAAAATAAATTCATTTTGTTATCAATATGAAACACCCTGCTGAACAAAAATTAACATTATTTTGACTTAAATATTAATTTTTCAGTCAACAATATAAACGTAACATATGTTATATGTAACATTTTTTAATAGGAAATTATATAATATTGATGTTACTGTTAGTTTGTGTTCAACAGATGTTCTAACATATACAATATCATAATGTGTAATAATATTACAATTATAACGTAACATAAAGATCTTTTTAAATTTCACAAATGTCTGTAATGTCCTTCAGATGTTTGTCTCCCATGTTGTCTAATCTTGTTTTTACTGCTTTGGTAGATGTGACAGTGGGGAGAAGTGCTATCGCATTTACAAAACCTCAAGCTTCAAGATTATTCAGTCAGAAAGCAAGCCAGGAAGGTAGCAATCATGACTGAAACTGTGGAACAAATTTTGGAGCAATATATACCACAGAATAAATTGGCTGAAGTGAAACGTATTTTATATGGGCATCCATCTACGTAAGATTTTATATTGCAAAATATATATCTTTTTCTATCTATGTATATATCACTTATATAAGAACATTTATTTAAAAAATACTGATTAAAAATATAAATATTAAACTTTGCGAATAAAGATGTGTATGTTTTTATTTTGCAAATATTAATCTTATAACTATTTGATCACAATAAAAAGTATTTAGTTATAGCAATTTGTTTGCTTAACGCATATTTATAATGTATTGAATGTATACTTGATTAGAGAATACAAGAAATATATAATGTAGAGTTCTTGATAAAATATAATTTTGTAAAACACAAAGTTAGATTTAAGTTATGCACAATATAAGTTTTATTTGACGTTGAAAAGTTTAAGCAATACACCGTATTATTTTTAGTCCATTGGGTATAGAATATGAAGATAAAAATTTTGAAGTAAAAGGATGGCAGATGCTTAGTCGAGTCCATGAAGAGCTTCGTGCCCCACGTCTAGTTCGCGTTGGACTGATTCAACATAGCATAGTAGCACCAACAACGGATCCTATTCAAAATCAACGAGATGCAATACATAATAAAATTAAATCATATATTGTACAAGCAGCTCAATACAACGTTAACATTCTATGTCTCCAAGAAGCATGGCGTATGTGAAAAATCCATTAGTTATATATAATATATATAGTTATGAAATTGTATAATATTATAATTTTATTATATATGCAATATATAAATTTATATAATAATAGACCTATACGATTATTGCAGCTATGCCGTTTGCTTTTTGCACGAGGGAAAAGTACCCATGGTGCGAGTTTGCTGAGGATGCTGAAACGGGATCTACGACTGTGTTTTTGGCTGAGCTCGCTAAAAAATACAACATGGTAATAGTATCGCCGATTTTGGAGAGAGATTCTGCTGACGGTGATACTATCTGGAACACCTGCGTGGTGATCAACACAGATGGTACAGTTCTTGGGAAACACAGAAAGAATCATATTCCTCGTATCGGGGATTTTAACGAATCGACTTACTACATGGAAGGTAACACAGGACATCCAGTGTTCGACACTCCCTTTGCACGCATCGCGATTAATATATGTTACGGACGTCATCATCCATTGAACTGGTTGATGTTTGGCTTAAATGGAGCGGAGGTAAGGCATAGATTATTAAGCGTTTCTAAATAAGATAATAAATAAATTTGGCGTGCAATGTTATTTCTTATAAAATTTGAAATTGATTTTTTTTTAGAGGAAAAATTTATCGTTTTACAACTTTTATAATTTCATAATCTAATTGATATATAATCTTATCCGGATTTCTCGATCATATAATCTCCTTTATATTTTTTAGATTGTTTTTAATCCATCTGCAACTATTCAAGGATTATCAGAACATTTATGGCCAATCGAAGCAAGATGCGCCGCGATAGCAAATAGTTATTATACTTGTGCTATTAATCGCGTAGGAACCGAGCATTTTGCAAATAAATTTACTTCTGGTGATGGAAAACCAGCGCACAACGACTTTGGATTCTTTTATGGCTCTAGCTATATTACTGCTCCTGATGGCTCGCGAACTCCAAGTCTAAATCGGCACAAAGATGGACTTCTCGTTGGAGAATTGGACCTCAATATGTGTCGACATGTGAAAGATATTTGGGGATATAGGGTGAGTGTTTCATATTCTCTTATTATTCGTTGTATGTATAGAATAATGTATAAAATCATCATGGCAATAAGTTTGGCAACAGTACATTGTGTAACGAGTGGGGTTTAGTTGTCTATTGCGCAACGCGGGCGCCGTTGGCGACATGCGCGCCCGCGTTGCGCAATAGGCAATTACACCACACAGGGTGCACATACTATTTTTCATCACGAGTGCACTGTGCTAGTAATATGCTATATAATTATAAAGTCATATGGGACAGTGCGCAGGAAGGGGAGGGTTCGGGTGGGCGCAGCCCCCCCCCACAAAAAAAAATTAAAAACATTTCGTAGATAAATATTTAACAATACAAAATTCTTTATTGCTCATTATTTTCAATTATAATTGTGAGATTATTACAATTTGAAATATTTAAATTTATGTTATTGCAATTAGAGATATTAATACGAATAATTTTAGATGGAGTGGATAAGTCTGTGTCTTTATTTTCGATTACAGTAAATGTTCGTTTTTTATTATGCACTCCGTGTTGTTATTTGTACGAGCGTTACCACTGCGTTGCGTTAATTCACTAGTCTCGCTGCAACGTGGCGCTATTTTCTTTAATTCAACGCTTCTGCGTGGGGTTAGAGAAATAATTCAACGGCTTGAATTATCGGCTATTTTTCCCACGCAAAAGCGTTGCGTTATGGGCTACATTACGTGCACGCGTGATGAAAATACATTAATACTTGTAATTCAAGAAAACATTAAGTAATAATGCTGTAGATATTTAGTGAACGGAATTCACATAATAAAATTATGTACTTAAAATTTACTCGAAAAAACGAATTGTTTGAAAAGAAACGCACAGAGATTTGAATGTATTGTTATTAAAATATGATTGTGACAAGGAATATATATTTTATCGAAATATATATTCTGAAAATTCTTTTTTATACCTTAAACTGTTCAAATTCTACTTTGTTTATTTTGTTTAATGTATCTTTTAGATGACACAACGGCTCGACATGTACGCTAAAGAACTTACTGAATACGTTTCAAAGCGAGATGGTAAACAAGATTAACAACAAAAAACAATTGTATTTATAATGCCTTTACAAAGTTATAATTAAAATTAATAAATTTATCAATTTATAAATTTTGATAAATTCAAATTTAAATGTTCTTGCATCATCAATCGCTATTAAACGTGATCAATTTTCACATTTTTAAGAATAAAATTCAATTTAATATTTTGCGCTTCAGACTCAGCATAGATTAGATTTAAAATGTTTAAAATGAATTAAAAAGGAATACACCACGAACGCCGGTTGTGGATGGCTAAATTATTTTGTATTTTGATACATTACAATTGAATATTGATACAAATATTATTCAATATGTTGTATAAAAGTGTTCGGGCCTCTTCCTTTGTGTACAGGATTTTTTTGGGGCTCTTTAACAAGCTTCTTAAAGCCTTAAAATGACCACACCTTTGAAAGTGATTTATTAAGACGTCATATGGATTTTTGGAGAGACCCTCTAAAACTTCACTGAAATATTTTTTTTTCAAAAAAAGATTGTCATAAACTGAGCAATAGAAAACAAAAGATTTTAGAAATAAGAGTAAAGAGAAAGTCTACTAAATTCAGCCAGATTCACAAAAGACAATGTTATGATTTCCTCCATAGCCCTGTTCTCGGGTATAATAAACTTGTCAGAGAGAAGATCTGCTGTTTCTACATGATAATCAAAATCAAAATTTTTCTTCAGACGTATATTCTCAAAGTCACTTGACCTCCAGGGATTATTTGGATTTTCATTCCATGTATTCCCCGTATAGTTTAATCTTATCCTCTTGCTTGTTCTTTCATCTATCTGAAGAACAGGCCATCTTTTGTGTTGCTTGTAGTATTGACGACAAAATTCCAAACGGAAGACACAAACTATGATATTTACTATGATCTCACATCCTGATTCACAAATACCACCTTTGCTTATCCAGTTATTTACACTCTCATTTATACTTATGTTTGGATGTTCAAAGCATTTCCATAGGCCAGTTAACTAATTTAAGTTGAACATGAATATTACCACATATTGTTGCTGTTGCATTTTTATAAAATGCTGTATGCCAAAATTCTTTTGTTCCCTCTTCAAGAGTTCTAAAAAGGGATGTTTTGTGTTCTGTATCTCTGAGGATGCTGGCTATAACGAGGAAGGGCCACATTTTGATAAGAGCGTAAGCAGTCATTTCTGTTATAATAAGATCTCTACCCATTTGTAGAGTATCTGAAACCTCTTTGTATAAGCTAAAAGAGGGATATTTATTGTCATAAATTAAACTGTATAATATTATACTAAACCATGAATTTATTACATCCCTAATACAAGTTATGTGAGAGTGACTAACCAACAATGATTCATATTAGTCCATACCAGGTGTAGGTTTCCATAAGCATCACATTTGTATTTTCCCAGGGTGTATGTTTTGTGAAAGTAGAAAACATCTCTGTAAAAGCATCATTGAAGCATTTTTTTACCTTATATAAAGTGAATAACTCCTCATTGACAGGTGGAGTAAGATTGATTTCCTTTCTCAAATAGTCATAAACGGATATTCTCAAAGCATGATGAGCCACCTAAGAGCCGTGTTAAGTTCTTGAACAGAAGTATTTTGGTTTTGCATGTTTGACCATTCCTTCATAAATCAAGGTATAAATCCCGCACTGTCCTTTATAAGAGCATGCTTCTCCTCTACATGTTGTAAAAGATCCCTGTGTTCTCTTTTTAGAGCTCGAGGATTGTTCTTATGTGTTAGGAGATATTCTATCTCTGAGGTTATTAATGCTGAGGACAGATGTCTGTCCTTTCTAAATATTGGTCTTCTTTCTTCAGGAGGGCCCTCTTGAAGAAGCTCTTCAATGTGGTCATTCATTTTGATGTGCTGTCTGGTTCCTCCTTTTTTCTTGGTCTTTCCGTTTGGGTTGTGTTTTCTTCGGTTTTTTTCTTTTGAAGTGTTGATTAATTGATTGGTTTTTTTTTTATATATAAATGTAATATAATTTTATAAAAAATGTTTTTTTAGATATAATAAAGATGTAATTTGTCTGGATTTTTTCCATTATTAAGAGTTGATGATTCAACAAGCCTTCACCTTTAAAACGAGGAACATATCTTTTATCAGTCTTCAATATCTACAGAGGGATCTCAGGTGACAATGGCACCAGTTACAGTTTGAGCATATCCTTTGTAAATCTTATTCTCATCAAAAGCTTCTTCTTCCGATGATAGGGGATGCCCTTCTGCTTTAAAAACAGTGGTTGATATGCAGTATGATGTGTCTGTGATTGTTTCTTTTAACCATGCATACTTGCAAACTGGATCTGGATGTTGAAGAAGGGGTGTTTGGTAAGTGGCCTCTGTACAAAAGCCACCTAATACATCATTTATGCTTGATATTTCCAATTTATTGGAGATACGCCAGGTATTATGTGTGTATGATCCCCAAAAGAAATAGTGTGTTTCACATTTTCCTGTATATCTGCCTATCCAGTGACTTGGAATCTTTATAAGAGTTTGTTCTTGAACATGAATCTCGACATGTACACGAGTTACATTTCTGTGAGATTGACAATTAATTTTTTGTTCTCTCTTATATGATCTCATTCCTTTCTTTCTTTGACAGAGCAAAGGGTGCCCACAGTTACTCAAACAAAGCCACAGAGCGGCGAACAGCAGCCAGAGAGTTGGCATCTTGTTTGTTCGGTTGATTGTTTGATTACAATCATTATGACATAAATATTATCCAATAATATATTCAATTGTAATATATCAAAATACAAAATAATTTAACCATCCACAACCGGCGTTTGCCGCACAATATGCCACAATATGCCTTTTTAACTATATTGTTTTACATTGTTACCACGGTTTAACCTACATTGTGTTTAAAATGAGTTTAACAAATTTTTCTAAGGTTAACAAAATTTATATTTTTCTACGTAGACGATTTATTTATTCCATGTGATTTTTATGTACATAAATTTTGAAGTTCATATACATGAACTTCTATAGAACTTTCCATAAAAAGAAAATTATAATTATAACTTTCTAGTTTCTCTTTCTTGTGTTTTAATAAGATTTGTAAAATTTATGTACATTTTATAAAAAAATTTGCATTGGTCTAAAAATCTTTTAATTGACGGTTAAAGTCTTACTATAAATGCTTCGAAACATAATTTATCAGTTAGAAGAAAGAATTTTACTAACAAGGGAACCTCGCGAGATATCAAATTCTGATTTTAATCCAACTTTGTGAACTCACATAAAGAGATGAAATTAGAAAATATCAGTTGGGGCGGAAAAATGGTTTGAAGGGATGAAACCACTCCTTACGTGTACAGCGGTGTTCAGCTTTTTTCTATTCAAGATATTAAAAAATGTTTTATACAAAAGTTTTACAACAAAATTAGCTGTATTCATTCGCGTTAATAATAAATTTTTAAATAATTTTTCAAAATTTTCGAAAAAAAATTATTAAATAATTATTCTAAAAAAATATCATTGACGTGAATAAATAAGGTAATTTTATTGAAAAACTTTTGTATAAAACATTTTCTTATATCTTGAATAGTTTTCGAAATATAGTAGAGAAAACTGAAAATCGTTTCATACATAAGGCCCTTCAAAGTTTGAAGTTCAAACTCTATGTTGGCAACAATTTTCAGAACTTTTTAAAAAAATGATTATTTTTTAAATTATTTATGATAGAGGTAATTTTATTATAAAACTACTTGTAAGTAGATTTCTGTCACAAGAAAATGATAAAATGCTATTATTTTCACACTACCTATCATGATGTAGATAGCATAGTGTGCTTTTTTTATAGTGGTTTCCCCAATAGGCCTATTCCACTTTCATTTTTTTATACGCGAATTCCAAATACTGTCCTTCCTCCATGGAATATTTTGGGACATGTCATTTAAAAAATGTGTTTAAAAAAAATATTATTATCACATAAAAATATATTCGCGCGAGTAATATTTAAAAAATGCTTACTAAAATATTGTAAAATTAACAATATACAATATCTTTCTCCTTATTTTCTTCAATATGTTATTAATTTAACTAAAATAATGTACTTATAAATAATTTAACTCAAGAAGATGTTTTAATTTGATTCTAATTTATTTTATTAGTTACATACGTTAATATGAATGTTGTTTATGTTAAAATTAACTATATGTAGAAATGGATTGATTAACATTTTGATACACATGGAAGTAAAAAGATAATAAAATGTTATTTAAAACTCAAGGAACAGGGTTGCTATTTTCTTGAATATCCTTTCCGCAGAAATAAAAATCTACTGGAGTTTCGAATTGTGATGACCGTTCTTCGATGTATCCACTCTTAGACTAGACATATTTAAAAAGATTATGAAATCGCGGAGAAGATAGTTGTACGTGCGTTAAGGGGATGCTGGAGTGTCCTGTTTTACCATTAATTTTTAAAGACTCTTTTCTCTTAATTATGTTTATGGATTGAAAAGTCCTTCTCCACAATTAAAGTATCGATAACAACGCAGGCTGCCAACTACAATTTAATACAAAAAATGAAAGAAAATTAAAAATTGTAGTTTTGTCACCGGCTCCTGCAGTCAACTCGTCACAATATGTGCTGCATATAAGAGTTTCAGATTTTACCCGATTAAAATAAATAACCAGCAGCCTACAGAAAACCTCGAAGAACAATTCTATGCTTTCAGAAACGAGGTAGGGGCTTTAGTATAAGAGAAAAGAGTCACTGAAAATTTCGTTGGTATATTACGAGTGAAATTGACGTGAAGCCATGAAACCGAGCAGTATTTTAGTTGATCTCTTTCTAAGAAATGGCGTTGCAATATGTTAGATAAGGACAGATGAATGCGTTCGAGCAAGACACAACGATATATAATAAGTATAAGAAATGAATGAAAGATGTCACTATTGTCGAATTTGGAATTTAAAAAAGTCTGTACTATCAATCTTAATTAACTTCGACTGTCACTCCAGCATCCCCTTAACAATTTCTCGTTCTTCTGAAATACGACTATCTTTTGCTTGATCATCGTCTTCATCTTCTTCAAGTATTTCCATTTCATCATTCTCGACAAAATCTGCATCAAGTAAGTTTGATTCCCAATAATTTTCAAATTCTAACGTAGTATCAGTATGAATACCATATGACATTTCATTCGTTGAAGAGTGTATAATATCCTTTATCACATCGCGTAATTCAATTTCTTTAACGTTTACAGGTGTTTCTAGGGAATTTTTGAAACTTGAAAAAAGATAATTAATATATTGAGAATATTTGCAGGATTCACTTGTATCATTTTAACGATTTGCACTGTTTAACTTTGACTTTGCACTTGAATTATTCGTTATTTTTGCTAATTATGCTTTATACTGAAATTATTGCAAGATCTTTGTGATTTATATAGTAATATCAAGTGATATCACTATATCACTTTTACATATTAGGCATGTATCTTATATCACACATACATGTACATTATATTTGATATAAACTTGATATAAAAATGACGCTGTCACGTTAATTAATAATATTAATTGAACATGTACACCATATGTGATATAAAAATAACGCTACTGATACGTTAATTATATTAATCAAGCACTACATCATTTGATAAGTATGAGAGCGATAAGTATAACGGATAAGAATGTTTATGTTCTTCTCATTAGATTTGATTACTATCATTCAATATTAATTTTTCTTATTTACAATTTGTTATATCATAAGATGTTTTCTCGTGTACTTCTGACCGATATAATATTTTTACCAGGATTCTTTTTCATAAATGGTATCTCACAAATAAATCACATACATCTCCTAAATAAATGATATACATTTTTACTATATAATAAGCGTTGCTCCTTAGCATCAGTCATTACGTCTAAACGACATTTGTATTGTATAAACATGAAGTATTGTTCTTCATTCCCTCTTATAGTTCGCGATCGAGAACTCGATATTCAAAACGTTTTAACCAGTAACAGTATGTGGTGCAATAAACATGGCATTAAACAGAGTGCCGAAATTACATATTGCCGCAACCACATTGACGGTTTTCTCGTGGATGGATTGAACTACAATCAGATTTGCGAGATTATATTTGTATAAAGTGGGATATACTAATATTGAATGTTTAAAAGCAGAGGACAGAAAAACTGACGACTAACCGCTATGTTAATTTGTCTTATTTCCAATATTACTACTTTCAGGAAGAAGAAAATGAGAAGGATATTGTAATTTTACAATATTTTAGTAAGTATTTTTAAATATTACTCGCGCGAATATATTTTTAGGTAATAATAATAATACATCTTTTTAAACACATTTTTTAAATGACATGTACCAAAGTATTGCCTACTGGGAAAACCATTATAAAAAAGCGTACTATGCTTTATCTACCTCATGATAGGTGATGTGGAAATATTATTTTATCATTTTCTTGTGATAGAAAACTACTTACAAATAGCTTTATAATAAAATTACCTCTATCATAAATATTTAAAAAAATAATAATTTTTTTAAAAAGTTGAAATCAGGCCTCATATATGTAAAGTGATTTTGAGCTTTCTCCTCTATATCTTGAAAACTTTTTATTAAAAAACGTTTCATACAAAAGTTTTACAATAAAATTACCTCTTTTTATACACGCCAATAATATTTTTTGAAAATAATTATTTAATAATTTTTTTCCAAAAATTTTGAAAATATTTTTAAAAAATATTGACGCGAATGAATACAGCTAATTTTGTTGTAAAACTTTTGTATAAAACATTTTTTGATATCTCGAAGTTTTCGAGATATAACGGAAAAAGCTGAAAACCGCTGTACACGTAAGGGGTAATTTCATCCCTTCAAACCGTTTTTCCGCCCCAACTGATATTTTCTAAATTTGTTTCTTTATGTAAGCTACAAGTTCACAAAGTTTCATTAAAATCAGAATTTGACATCTCCCTTGTAAGTAATTGACTAAATACTTCAAAGCATTTGCAACATCATGTTCTCGATGTAATTTATACAATAACATTTTGTACAATATTAATATATAAAAACCTATATATTTTCAAATTTTGTTTTCGTGAATAGATACAATAATTTACGGTTTTATACAATAATGAAATTTTATAATAACTAATTGATAAAAATATTTATATATACTTATAACTTTTCAGAAATATTGTTATTATTATTATTATGCTGAATATCAAGACTATCAAATCAATTAAATTTGTAATATATTTTGGATGTATATTTTATGTCGAAAAAAGATTATAAAACATATAGCTTAGGTAAACTCGAAAACTGTATGTCAATTACACAATTGCATCATTATATCTTACAATTAGAAATATAAAAAAGATTTTTTTCATAACATAAAATATTTAATTATGGATGTGAATTTTAATTTTTAGAAGATAACGATGTACAATTGTGTAATCAACATATGTAGCTTCCACATGTAGCTAATTGTAAAGTAAAATAAAATACTGTAATAAAACACTGTAAACCTTTAATTATATATGTATTGATATTAGCGAAATGATTATAATATTTAATCATTGTGGTTCAAAATATATTCCAATCTTTTTGAATTATATATTTTATATATTATAAATTACTATTTAATTATACATTTATATTTTACATAATTCTTTATTATATAATTTAAAAAATTTTTAGATTATACTTACACATTTTATTCTCTATTATATTTACAATATTTATCCAGTGGACGTACTGTCTACTACCGCGTTATGTGTTTGTTTACGATAATGTAAAGCTTCTTGATAAGCTTTCTTTACGGCTTTTCTGTCCGTAGGTTTACGCGATTCGATTAATTTTGCTTCGTCCACTTCGTGTGATACGCCAAGTTTTTCTAATTTCTCACCTGGCAGCCATTGCCTGAAAAACGTAATATTTTCACTATTTGTCACTTATGTTCGCGTTTATAAAATTGAATATTTTTACTGTTTGTAAATTACATGTTTGCTTTTATAAAATTAAAAAATATTTATTTTACAAAATTGCAGAGTCTGTACCTTCCTGCTTTGAGATTATTTCTCCATGCGGTTAACAAATTTATTGTATCATATATATATATATATATATATATATAATGTACTGAACATACATATATGTATAAATACATATAAAAACATGTATATACGAAAAATATTTGTATGTATGTATAATAAATAGAATACTTTTGATTGAAAATGGAAATATTTTCTATCAAAGTTTGTTTTCAATTTTTTAATTGATATAATTTTTAAAAATCGGAATTAAAATTTATTATTTCTTTTACTCTCACTAAAAAGGCATATTAAATATTTTATATGGTTCTACATTTACGAATAATTACCATGTGCGCTTTGTATCAAAGAAAAGCACAAGAAAAACTGGTTCTTTGTAATTATCTGCAAGCGCCAGAACATCATCAGGTGGTGCTGGAATCGGCACCCCTTTATGTATAGTGCCTCGAGGTGTATTAGGATCAATGATTAAGGCTGGATACCAAGGATATCCACGACATTTAGCCCATACGAGCTGCAAAGCTTCTAAGCCGCTACCAGTGCTCGTTTGTTTAGTTTCGTTTTCTTTTTTTGTATCAGTAATCTCTTGTCGTTGCTTCTGCTCTTCTGGATCAGGAGAGGTGGATCTACTCGTGGGGCAACTACTACAACTCGATGATTGACTTTCTCCTTCACCCACATCACTATCCATTGTTCCACTCCTACAAGTATTAATTGTGTACACAAGTTTTTATAACACAAATTTATTAATATAAGCCAATTACAAACATTAGAAAAAAAGCATTATTAAAAAATATCTTGTGTGTGGGTGTAATTACCTATATATTTTAAAACTATCACTTTGTTTCTTTTTATCATCTTCCGGAAGAAACATTTGACTGCTTTTAGCATTACGCGCTCTAGCTTTGCGAGTGAACAATACTGCTGTTCTCCTATTTACACCCCCGCCAATTTCCTTCTCATTGGACTGTGATTCTGTTTCCACACGATTACGATTCGATCTTTCTCTCTTTCTAGATTTAGAACCGACTTGTTCGGGTTCAGAGGCTGGATTAATCTCAGGAAAGTCTTTGCGAGTCTGTTCTATCAAAGCTCCACCTTGTTCTTTCATTTTCATTCCTGCTCGATAAAACATGGTATCTTTCCGATTATATGCTAGGCAATTGCTCACCATTAAATTGAAATCGGTCTCCAAAGCCGACAGTGAGTGGTATTCATGCTTTTCTAATTTTACCTGTAATGAAAAATATGACATTATAATTAGATTATATTTATAGATTATATTTTGATGAGGTAATGGAATCACGAAATATATTTTAACAAGTATAAACATAAACAAATGTAATGTAAAATTATTACCTGCATAGTAGAGAGATCCATAGGATGTGATACTATTTCGAGATAATCTGGGACTTCTTTGATATTAACTGGTTGCCCAAATACATCATTTGTATCTTTCGCTTTTATAGCTTCTAACAACGTACGTAAAACACTTTCAAATGGTCGCAATTGAAGCCATAAACACTTTTCTTTTCTGCAATCAATTTTTCTTAAAATTAATATTTAAAAAGAAATATATTTTATGATGCGTATATAAATTATGATGCGTATATAAATTATGATGCGTATATAAATTATGATGCGTATATAAATTAGCATTATAAAACAGTATTAAGTTTTTTCTAATAATCTGTATAGGTTTATCTTTCTATCTTACTAAGTACTGAGGTAAAAAGTAGTGACACTTTTACTGAAGTTGGTCCCTGGGACATTGATTCAAAACAGCTGAAATAAAAACACAAGAATTTTATAAAACTATGTTTTATTAATTAAACCATCATAAATCAGTCTTTATGAAAGTACTTTAATAAAAACAGATATAGTGTTATGTTTTTTTCGCGTGATTCCACGGACCAATCTCAGTATTTGAGGGTTAATGTCAATTTTTACCAATGAAACCGATGTCTATATTATTCAGAACTATACTGTGTCATAACTATACTAACACTTTGAATAATTCTTTTTTTAATTTTTCACGCTTCCGTACTAATTCACATAGCAATCGTGCACGTTCCAAATCTTGACGTAGACACTGCCAATATTTAAGATGACGGTACAATTCTCCTCGCAATTCACCATCATGCGTCGGCGAAGAGGGATGTTCTCCAAGTGTAGGTGGTCTAGATTGTGGATGAGAACTTTGCAATCTTCTAAGAAGTGGAACACCGTTTCTATATTGCCGTTTCAGTGTCCAATAAGCAATGAGACGTTGTATTAATTGGCTTCTTTTTGGTATCCCTTCCGCTAAACTGATTAAATCAAATAATAAGTATAAATCTAACAATTCATTAAAATAGTTTTATTATACAGTATGTTCAAATTGTATTTACTATAACCATTATCGTATATAAATCAAAATAAAATTATTATATTACCTAGCAATTTCCCTGATCCTCTCGGGTGGTATGGTTGGAATGGAAATAACAGGCGCTGATGTGCTCTTCTTGTTAGCTATTGCTCTCCTTCGCGCATCCACAGGATTCGTAGAAGGCTGATAATCGGGCGGTGTATGTGTTTCACAGAAAGCTGTTTTTTGCACCAACATTGGTTCACCATTAGTTGGCTGTACCGTTCTCATACGCATGCATAGACCAGCTTGCTGAGCACAAGTCACATGGAATGCTGAGTAACAGTTGCTCTTGTGACACTGAATGCACGCGCCAGCTCCTTTGCGCTTGCATATGTAGCACGTAAGCTTCCAACGAGCTTGTGGTATACTCTCTATACTGTCGATCGGTTCCAAAAATACAGTGTTAGCAAATCTTACTTCTGGTATCCATAGAGCGCATACTACATGAGCCCATGTCGCAGGACGATCAGTCTGTTTGAAAGCACCACCCCTGTTCGGACAGAGGATGCAATCTACTGCCCTGGATGGGCTTTGTAAGCACCTTCTACACAACCATTGTCCTTCAGGTATATATGGTACACCATAACAATCTTGATGAACAGCAAGATTACACATATCACAAAACAGAATTGCATTACTATTCTGACACTCTCCGTCCATGCAAATGCAACATACTGCATCTTCATCTGCAGCAGTACCTCCTCCGCCATTAGTTTGCTGCTGGAAATACGACTCTTTCTCTAATCTGTCCATCAACAGCTCAAATGTATCAGGTTCCAACGGGGGTGTTAATCCAGAAGCCAATCTTCTTTCATTAACAATAGAAAGCCATGCACTGTCTTCTTCATCCAAATCATATTCTACTTCTCCTGTCAAAATAATATTTCAAATGATAGCAACAATAATATGTAGAAAATGAATATTACAGTAAGAACTTAACATTTTATAACATATTAATAATAATATGATATCTGAGAGGTACAAAAATGAATATTATAGATTTACTTAATTAATGAAAAAAATACTGTAAAATATAATTAAGCAACATTTGAATATTATGACATTATATTATATAAATAAAAAAAATATTTTACCATCGAGTTCTTCACCACTACGCTCCATAAATCTAATATAAGAATTTGGAAGTGGCTTAGCCTCTCCTAATTGATTCTCATAGCCTTCTATTGCTTTAACAAAGGCAATGGGTAAAGTAGTAAGAATGTTCTTGTCTTCTTTTTCTTTTTCCAGTGATACTGCGTTACTTTTCTGCATTTTTTCATCAAACATACTCGAATCCATAGAAATTATAGGAATTGCATCTAAGATAGCCAACTTAATTGATTTATTTCCATCTTCTCCTATGGGATTTACCTTAAATATCAAAGTATATCATATTATCAATGCAAATAATTCTGAACAATTGTTTGCTTGTTAGAAATACATACAGAAATATGAGTTAAATTATTTAATAACTTATATACTTTTAATGCTAAAAAGACCCCACACTAATCTTATGTAAAATGGATCCCAGTTAAATTGGCTGAAATTTTATTATAATGTAGATCATGATGTCCTGATCAAAAGTCATGGCCACAAGGTCCAAAAATGGACAGTTTTTGAGATAAGTTGAATGTTAAATATTGGAAATATGGTTAAATTCCAACATTTGATTTCCAATATCTCAAAAACTGTCCATTTTTGGACGTCCTGCCTATGAGGACTTTTGATCAGGACATCATGATCTACATTATAGTCAAATTTCAGCCAATTTGACTGGGATCCATTTTACACAGGATTAGTGCGAGGTTCTTTATAAAATAGAGAGAGAGAGAGAGAGAGAGAGAGAGAGAGAGAGAGAGGGTGTATATTTTATTATTAAAATAATAAATTAAACAATAATTGAGATTAATATATTTAATCCATCCAATTTGTACTTTCAAAATTTTATTCATCTGAACACTTGAACTAGCTATTTGCATGCAACTTGAGATTTAATTCCGCATTAAAACAAATACTTTTTTACTTTAACTTTTACTAGTGGAGAGAAAATTTTGAATTCTGTATAAAGTTCCAAAAATACGTTAAATTAGGTAGTTGTAGAACTGTTCTTTGCAGTTAAATATACACTTGTACTTAAAATGAAATATATAAACAAACAAGACAACAAAAACAAGAAAAAGTTTGAAGATTAATCTATAATGTGTACTTTTTGCTTTCTGTTTCTTGCTTGTTTCTTTCTTTGTGACTGTTTTGTTGATAATAGCTGCATTCTGCAGAGAAAATGTATCAATGAGCACTCGGTATTTCTTTAATATGACTGATTCTTGCCTTTAGTTCTTCGTTGGATTTAAATGTCGAAATATGTAGTATGATTGATTTATACATTTAGTCTAGTTAAAGATTACCCAGATCTACAGTAGATTTTTAAGCCTTAAGCCATAAAAAATGGATGGATCACGATTAATTATTCTCCTCGTATTCGACTGTAGGTCAATTTTTTATAGCTTAAGGCTTAAAAACCTATTGTAGATCTGGACTTAAGGGTAAGATCAATCATATTAAAACAGTTTTTACAACAGTTGCAAAGCTGTTTTCTCTACTAAATGCAGCAAATCATGTATTTTGTTTAGTGTTTCTTGTTTTGTCTGAAGTTTCAACTTTCATCTTAGGCAACAGAAAACAAAGAAACAAGCGGCAAAAATTAATAGAAAACAAAAAAACAGGATAGAAGGCAAAAAAGCAAGAGTGATGTAAAGTGATAAAAAGCAAGAAACAAGAAGCACGTCATAGATTAAACTTTAAGATCAACATATGCTCTGTACTTTCTGTTCCTTATTTTTTACTTCTTGCCTGTTTCCTCTTTGTGATTCATTTTGTCCAATCGTGTTTCTTATGTCTCTTCCAAAGTTTGTCAATTTTTATCTCAAGATCTTTTCGTTCAAAAATTTTTGTACTTAAAAACGAGATAAATATATATTTGGGCACTGAAGAGAGAGAAAGATTCTAGACACAAAAAGTGCAAACAATGCAAAGAAACCTTTGGGTGATAGAAAACAAAGAAACAGGAGAAAAGGCAAAAATAAATAGTAAGATACAAAAGCATATCGCAGCTTTTAGTGCAGTCCAGTGCAGTAACAAAAAAAAAACAGGTCTTATGTTTATTCATACCAAAACATATTTTGCTGCCTCTTGGCTGCTGAGTGTCTCTGCGTTTGTAGGACTCGCGCTTTCATTGGGTACGCCTATTCTGCTTCTCCCTACCTTCTTATTCTTCTTATTCGATTGCGGCGTATTCATCTTCGTTTCAGTTGTGATAAACTCACGTATTATCCAATCTCAACTGTCACACTCCGATGAACGTCGATTTGGTTAACCTACTAAGCGGCTACAGCTCACAGCATTACGTGCAAGTGTAAATAACAATTACATTTCAGCAACCAGTCACGGCATGTGGAAACAATCATCTTTTCATTAATCTTCTCCAATTCCCTCAGTGATGAAAGAGCTGGCTCTTACTATCCCGGTGGCTTATTCTATCAGAAGTAGAATCAAAGTGTTTGAAGCAGATACAAATATTTGTTGGAAGCGACCACAAAAGTCGATAATTTCGTCAGAAACTTAAAAAAATATTGCGTCCGCACTCGGCGACTCTTCTAATGCAACTTTGATCTTTTTATCAGTAATCTATACAGCGAAAATTGACGAAAACTACGAGAGTCGGCACAATTCGGCATCACGTTTAAATGAACGATCATAACCGATACAAGCGTGTGGCGTATGCCACAAACACGATTGCCAACTTGAGGTCGATATTCCCCTTTACGACCATCAGTTTTGTCGAGCTCACTGATTGGGTGTTGGCTAAAGGACGTCAGGCAATTTCAATTATTCCCTAGTCATCGACCAATCGACGCATTGGTGATTTGTCCACACGAGCGCCGATCGTCCGAGTTATCCATCTATGAATCACGTGATTCGCGATCCTCTCTCGGGTGAATTCGTGATCATTCGGCTGCGTACGGCACGCTCGGACGGAGTGTGGAGGGGAGAGAGCAAAAGAGATCTAACTTTACGTCAGTCACATCAGCAGTATTCGTTCTCGTGCCCGAAGCTTTGGTGGTCTGTTTCCTCTCTCGAGTAGACTGAAATAGACGAGACTCGAAGAGAGTTGGGTGTGAAGAAGAGTTCTTCTCCGGTAAAGGACCGTTCGTGCCGTCGTCGTTATCGCTAGTAATCGTCGTCGGTAAATCATCCCTTTCGTAATTCCTTTCGCCCTCCCCCCCCTGCGTCCCGTTTAATTCCTCTTCAATTCTTTTTCGCTCTATCTCTATCTTCCTCCACCTCCTCTCGTATCCGCGCGCGTATTGTGAAACAGTGTGAAACGCGAGGCGGGCAATCGGTTCCGCGAAGAGGCGGGATTCATTTGCGAGCGTGAGTGGCCGAATGTTCCGCTGAGAATTATGTGGAATAGTGACGCAGAATTGGGATCGGTCGCGCGTCAAGTCAGCTGACATATTGCGCCCTGCTGCACCGCAACAGCCTTCGGTAAGTGTCGCAATCTCATGCGCGCTCTCTACCCCCCGCGGCACACAGCCACTACCCTGAACTCACCGCGGACTATTTTCGGTCGGGGATAGCCGTGAGAGACGAATGACTATTTCTCCTCATCCTTACTCCTCCCCTCTTCTAAACCCCCTCGGACCATCCTCGTCGCTACTCGCTCCTCTCGATACCTCGCGTCGCACGTATTCTCGTGCGGAGCTCGG